>NW_027490125.1:644950-967426 GCF_050948175.1 Xylocopa sonorina | reverse complement strand
GCTCTTCGCAATGAATATTATATCTTATCACGGAACATAGAAATCATATGCGATATCGCGATTTATGAAGCATTAGAACTGTATTGCTTCGATACGTAGACATCTGGAAACGCGATTTACAAGAAAGGAAGTGTCGCATTTACATTCAATTGAAGTGTAGACGTGGAGTACATAGCACTTCGCAATGAATACTATATCTTATCACAAAACATAGAAATGAGATGCGATATCGCGTTTTTAGAAGCACTAAAACTCAACTGATAGGATACGTAGACATCTGCAAACGCTATTTAATAGCAGGGAAGTGTCGCATTTATATTCTTTTCAAGTGAATACGATGTATACATAATACTTCGCAATTAATATTATATCTCATCATAAAACATAGAAATCAGATGCGTCATCTCGTTTTAAGAAGCATTAGAAGTGTATTGCTTCGAAACGAGGACGTATGCAAACGCTATTTCCTGGCAATCAAGTGTCGCATTTACATTCTTTTGAAGTGAATACGAGGTATACATAACACTTCGCAATGAATATTATATCTTATCATGAAACATAGAAGTGAGGTGCGATATCACGTTTTAAGAAGCATTAGAACTCTATTGTTTCGATAGCTAGACATCTGGAAACTTTATTTCCTAGCAAGGAGGTGTCGCATTTACATTCTTTTGAAGTGAATACGAGGTATACATGTCACGTCGCAATGAATATTATAGCTTATCATGAGACACAGAATGAGGTGCGATATCGCGTTTTTAGTAGGATTAGAACACTAATGCTACGACACGTAGACACCTGCAGGCGCTATTTCCTTGAAAGGAAGTGTCGCATTGACATTCTTTTGAAGTGAATACCAGGAATACATAATACTCCACAATGAATATTATATCTTATCCTAAAACATAGAAATGAGATGCGATATGGCGTTTTAGGAAGCATTTGAACTCTATTGCTACGATGCGTAGACATCTGGAAACATAATTTCCTAGAAAGGAAGAGTTGCATTTACATTCAATTGAAGTGTAGACGAGGAACACATAACACTTCGCAATGAATATTATATATTATCATTAGACATAGAAATGTAATGCGATATCAAGTTTTTAGATGCACTTGATCTCTATTGCTTCGACACGTAGACATCTGCAACACGATATTTCCCAGCAAGGAGGTGTCGCATTTACATTCTTTTGAAGTGATTGCGAGGTATACATGACACTCCACAATGAATATTATACCTTATCACGAAACATAGAAATGAGATGCGATATTGCTATTTAAGAAGCATTAGAACTCTATTGCTACGATACGTAGACATCTGCAAAAGCTATTTCCTAGCAAGGAAGTGTCGCATTTACATTCTTTTGAGGTGTATGCGAGGTATACATAATACTCCGCAATGAATATTATATGTTCTCATGAAACATGGGAATGAGATGCGATATCGCGTTTTGAGATGCAATAGAAATCTAATGCAACGATACGCAGAAATCTGCAAACGCTATTTCCTAGCAAGGAAGTGTCGCATTTACATTCTTTTGAAGTCAATGCGAGGTATACATAACATTGCACAATGAATATTATATATCATCATGAAACATAGAAATGAGATGCGATATCGCGATATAAGATGCATTAGAACTTTATTGCTTCGATACGTAGACATCTGCAAACTCTATTTCCTAGCAAGGAAGTGTCGCATTTACATTCATTTGAAGTGAATACGAGGAATACATGAAACTTCGCAATGAATATTATATGTTGTCATGAAAGATAGAAATGAGAAGCGATATCTCGTTTTAAGAAGCATTATAACACGCTTGCTACGATACGTAGACATCTGCAATCGCTATTTCCTAGCAAGGAAGTGTCGCATTTACATTCATTTGAAGTGTATGCGAGGTATACATGACACATCGCAATTAACATTATATCTTATCATGAAGCACAGAAATGAAATGCGATATCCCGTTTCAAGAAGCATTAGAACTCTATTGCTACGATACGTAGACATCTGCAAACTCTATTTCCTAGCAAGGAAGTGTCGCATTTACATTCATTTGAAATGAATACGAGGAATACATGAAACTTCGCAATGAATATTTAACCTTATCATGAAGCATAGAAATGAGATGCGATATCCCGTTTCAAGAAGCATTAGAACTCTGTTGCTTCGATACGTAGACATCTGCTAACGCTATTTCCTAGCAAGGAAGTGTCGCTATTACATTCATTTGAAATGAATACGAGAAATACATGAAACTTCGCAATGAATATTATATCTTATCATGAACCACTGCAATGAGATTCGATATCCCGTTTCAAGAAGCATTAGAACTCTATTGCTTCGATACGTAGACATCTGCAATCGCTATTTCCTAGGAAGGAAGTGTCGCATTTACATTCATTTGAAGTGTATGCGAGGTATACATGACACTTCGCAATTAACATTATATCCTATCATGAAGCATAGAAGTGAAATGCGATATCCCATTTCAAGAAGCATTAGAACTCCATTGCTTCGATACGTAGACATCTGCAATCGCTATTTCCTAGCAAGGCAGAGTCGCATTTATATTCTTTTGAAGTGAATGCGAGGTATACATAACATTGCACATTGAATATTATATGTTGTCATGAAACATAGAAATGAGAAGCGATATCTCGTTTTAAGAAGCATTATAACACGCTTGCTACGATACGTAGACATCTGCAAACTCTATTTCGTAGCAAGGAAGTGTCGCATTTACATTCATTTGAAGTGAATACGAGGAATACATGAAACTTCGCAATGAATATTTAACCTTATCATGAAGCATAGAAATGAGATGCGATATCCCGTTTCAAGAAGCATTAGAACTCTGTTGCTTCGATACGTAGACATCTGCTAACGCTATTTCCTAGCAAGGAAGTGTCGCAATTACATTCATTTGAAATGAATACGAGGAATACATGAAACTTCGCAATGAATATTATATCTTATCATGAAACACAGCAATGAGATTCGATATCCCGTTTCAAGAAGCATTAGAACTCTATTGCTTCGATACGTAGACATCTGCAATCGCTGTTTTCTAGGAAGGAAGTGTCGCATTTACATTCATTTGAAGTGTATGCGAGGTATACATGACACTTCGCAATTAACATTATATCTTATCATGAAGCATAGAAGTGAAATGCGATATCCCATTTCAAGAAGCATTAGAACTCTATTGCTTCGACACGTAGACATCTGCAATCGCTATTTCCTAGCAAGGAAGTGTCGCATTTACATTCATTTGAAGTGTATGCGAGGTATACATGACACATCGCAATTAACATTATATCTTATCATGAAGCATAGAAATGAAATGCGATATCCCGTTTCAAGAAGCATTAGAACTCTATTGCTACGATACGTAGACATCTGCAAACGTTATTTGCTAGCAAGGAAGTGTCGCATTTACATTCTTCTGTAGTGAATGCAAGGTATACATGACACTTCGCAATTAATATTATATCTTATCATGAAACATAGAAATGAGATGCGATATCCCGTTTCAAGAAGCATTAGGACTCTATTGCTTCGATACGTAGACATCTGCAATCGCTATTTCCTAGCAAGGAAGAGTCGCATTTATATTCTTTTGAAGTGAATGCGAGGTATACATAGCATTGCACATTGAATATAATATGTTGTCATGAAACATAGAAATGAGAAGCGATATCTCGTTTTAAGAAGCATTATAACACGCTTGCTACGACACGTAGACATCTGCGAACTCTATTTCCTAGCAAGGAAGTGTCGCATTTACATTCATTTGAAGTGAATACGAGGAATACATGAAACTTCGCAATGAATATTTAACCTTATCATGAAGCATAGAAATGAGATGCGATATCCCGTTTCAAGAAGCATTAGAACTCTGTTGCTTCGATACGTAGACATCTGCTAACGCTATTTCCTAGCAAGGAAGTGTCGCAATTACATTCATTTGAAATGAATACGAGGAATACATGAAACTTCGCAATGAATATTATATCTTATCATGAAACACAGCAATGAGATTCGATATCCCGCTTCAAGAAGCATTAGAACTCTATTGCTTCGATACGTAGACATCTGCAATCGCTATTTCCTAGAAAGGAAGTGTCGCATTTACATTCATTTGAAGTGTATGCGAGGTATACATGACACTTCGCAATTAACATTATATCTTATCATGAAGCATAGATGTGAAATGCGATATCCCATTTCAAGAAGCATTAGAACTCTATTGCTTCGAAACGTAGACATCTGCAAACGCTATTTCCTAGGAAGGAAGTGCCGCATTTACATTCATTTGAAGTGAATACGAGGAATACGTGAAAACTTCGCAATGTATATTATATCTTATCATGAAACATAGAAATGTGATGTTATATCGTGGTTTAAGAAGCTTTAGAACTCTATTGCTACGATACGTAGACATCTACAAACGCTATTTCATAGCAAGGACGTTCAGTTACATTCTTTTGAAGTGAATGCGAGGTATACATAACATTGCACAATGAATATTATATGTTATCATCAAACATCGAAATGAGATGCGATATCACGATTTAAGATGCATTAGAAATTTATTGCTTCGATACCTAGACATCTGCAAACGCTATTTCCTAGCAAGGAAGTGTCGCACTTACATTCATTTGAAGAGAATACGAGGAATACATGAATCTTCGCAATGAATATTATATCTTATCATGAAGCATAGAAATGAGATGCGATATCCCGTTTCAAGAAGCATTAGAACTCTATTGCTTCGATACGTAGACGTCTGCAAACGCTATTTCCTAGCAAGGAAGTGTCGCATTTACATTCATTTGTAGTGTATGCGATGTATACGTGACACTTCGCAATAAATATTATATCTTATCATGAAACATAGAAATGATATGCGATATTGCGTTTTGAGATGCAATAGAAATCTAATGCTACGATACGCAGAAATCTGCAAACGCTATTTCCTAGCAAGGAAGTGTCGCATTTACATTCTTTTGAAGTGAATGCGAGGTATACATAACATTGCACAATGAATATTATATATCATAATGAAACATAGAAATGAGATGCGATATCGCGATATAAGATGCATTAGAACATTATTGCTTCGATACGTAGATATCTGCAAACGCTATTTAATAGCAAGGAAGTGTCGCATTTACATTCATGTGAAGTGTATGCGATGTATACGTGACACTTCGCAATAAATATTATATCTTATCATGAAACATAGAAATGAAATGCGATATCGCGTTTTGAGAAGCATTAGAACTCTATTGCCACGATACGTAGACATCTGCAATCGCTATTTCGTAGCAAGGAAGTGTCGCATTTACATTCATTTGAAGCGTATGCGTTGTATACGTGACACTTCGCAATAAATATCATATCTTATCATGAAACACAGAAATGTAATGCGATACCGCGTTTTGAGATGCAACAGAAATCTAATGCTACGATACGCAGAAATCTGCAAACGCTATTTCCTAGCAAGGAAGTGTCGCGTTTACATTCTTTTGAGGTGAATGCGAGGTATGCATAACACTACACAATGAATATTATATCTTATCGTGAAACATAGATATGAGATTCGATCTTGCGATATAAGAAGCATTAGAACTCTATTGCTACGATACGTAGACATCTGCAAACGCTATTTCCTAGCAAGGAAGTGTCGCATTTACATTCATTTGAAGTGTATGCGAGGTATACATGACACCTCGCAATTAATATTATATCTTATCATGAAACATAGAAATGAGATGCGATATCCCGTTGCAAGAAGCATTAGAACTCTAATGCTTCGATACGTAGAAATCTGCAATCGCTACTTCCTAGCGAGGAACAGTCGCATTTACATTCATTTGAAGTGTATGCGAGGTATACATAATACTTCGCAATGAATATTATATCTTATCGTGAAACATAGATATAAGATGCGGTCTCGCGATATAAGAAGCATTAGAACTCTATTGCTACGATACGTAGACATCTGCAAACGTTATTTCCTAGCAAGGAAGTGTCACATTTACATTCAGTTGAAGTGTATGCGAGGTATACATAATACTTCGCAATGAATATTATATGTTCTCATGAAACATAGAAACGAGATGCGATATCTCGTTTTAAGTAGCATTATAACACGCTTGCTACGATACGTAGACATCTGCAAACGCTATTTCCTAGGAAGGAAGTGCCGCATTTACATTCATTTGAAGTGAATACGAGGAATACGTGAAATCTTCGCAATGAATATTATATCTTATCATGAAACATAGAAATGTGATGTGATATCGCGTTTTAAGAAGCTTTAGAACTCTATTGCTACGATACGTAGACATCTACAAACGCTATTTCATAGCAAGGAAGTGTCGCATTTACATTCATTTGAAGTGTATGCGATGTATACGTGACACTTCGCAATAAATATCATATCTTATCATGAATCACAGAAATGTAATGCGATATCGCGTTTTGAGATGCAACAGAAATCTAATGCTACGATACGCAGCAATCTGCAAACGCTATTTCCTAGCAAGGAAGTGTCGCATTTACATTCTTTTGAGGTGAATACGAGGTATACATAACACTACACAATGAATATTATATCTTATCGTGAAACATAGATATGAGATTCGATCTTGCGATATAAGAAGCATTAGAATTCTATTGCTACGATACGTAGACATCAGCAAACGCTATTTCCTAGCAAGGAAGTGTCGCATTTACATTCATGTGAAGTGTATGCGATGTATACGTGACACTTCGCAATAAATATTATATCTTATCATGAAACATAGAAATGAAATGCGATATCGCGTTTTGAGAAGCATTAGAACTCTATTGCCACGATACGTAGACATCTGCAAACGCTATTTCGTAGCAAAGAAGTGTCGCATTTACATTCATTTGAAGTGTATGCGTTGTATACGTGACACTTCGCAATAAATATCATATCTTATCATGAAACACAGAAATGTAATGCGATACCGCGTTTTGAGATGCAACAGAAATCTAATGCTACGATACGCAGAAATCTGCAAACGCTATTTCCTAGCAAGGAAGTGTCGCGTTTACATTCTTTTGAGGTGAATGCGAGGTATGCATAACACTACACAATGAATATTATATCTTATCGTGAAACATAGATATGAGATTCGATCTTGCGATATAAGAAGCATTAGAACGCTACTGCTACAATACGTAGACATCTGCAATAGCTACTTCCTAGCAGGAGGTGTCGTATTTACATTCTTCTGAAGTGAGTACGTGGTTTACATAACACTGCACAATGAATATTATATCTTATCATAAAACATAGAAATGAGATGCGATATCGCGATTTATAAAGCATTAGAAATCTATTGCTACGATACGTAGATCTCTGCAAACGCTATTTAATATCAAGGAAGTGTTGCACTTACATACTTTTGAAGTGATTACGAGGTATACATAACACTCCACAATGTATATTATATCTCGTCATGAAACATAGAAATGAGAAGCATATCGCGATTTGAGAAGCATTTGATCTCTATTACTTCGATACGTAGACATCTGCAAGCGCTATTTTCTTTCAAGGAAGTGTCGCATTTACATTCATTTGAAGTGTGTGCGAGGTATACATGGCACTTCGCTATGAATATTACATCTTATCATGAAACATAGAAATGAAATGCGATCTCGCGTTTTGAGAAGCATTAGAACATTAATGCTACGAAACGTAGGCATCTGCAGACTCTATTTCCTAGCAAGGATGTGTCGCATTTACATTCTTTTGAAGTGAATACGATGTATACATAACACACCACAGTGAATATTATATCTTATCATGAAACATGGAAATGAGATGCGATATCGCGTTTTGGGAAGCATTAGAACTCTATTCCTACGATACGTAGACATCTGCAAACGCTATTACTTAGAAATGAAGTGTCTCATTTACATTCATTTGAAGTGTATGCGAGGTATAAGTGACACTTCGCACTGATTATTTTATCTTACCATGAAACATAGGAATGAGATGCGATATTGCGTTTTACGAAACATTAGAACTCTATTGCTACGACACGTAGGCTTCTGCAAACGCTACTTCCTAGCCAGGAAGTGTCGCATTTACATTCTTTTGAAGTGAATACGAGGTATACATGAAACATCGCTATGAATATTATCTCTTATCATGAAACATAGAAGTGAGATGCGATATCACGTTTTAAGAAGCATTAGAACTCTATTGTTTCGATACGTAGACATGTGGAAACATTATTTCCTAGAAAAGAAGTGTCGCATTTACATTCTTTTGAAGTGAATACGAGGTATTCATGACACTTCGCAATGAATGTTATATCTTATCATGAAACATAGGAATGAGATGCGATATCGCGTTTTAAGGAGCATTAGGTCTCTATTGCTACGATATGTAGATATCTGCAGACGCTATTGCCAAGCAAGGATGTGTCGCAATTACATTCATTTGAAGTGAATACGTGGTATACATGAAACTTCGCAATGAATATTATCTCTTATCATGGAAGATAGAAGTGAAATGCGATATCACGTTTTAAGAAGCATTAGAACACTATTGCTTCGATACGTAGACATCTGCAAACGCTATTTCATAGCAATGAAGTGTCGCATTTACATTCATTTGAAGTGTATGCGAGGTATAAGTGGCACTTCGCAATGAATATTGTATCTTATCATGAAGCATAGAAATGAGATGCAATATCACGATTTAAGTAGCATTAGAACTCTATTGCTACGATACGTAGACATCTGCAAACGCTATTTCGTAGCACGGAGGTGTCGCACTTACATTCTTCTGAAGTGAATTCGATGTATACATGACACTTCGCAATGAATATTATACCTTATCGTGAAACATAGAAATGAGATGCGACATCTCGTTTTAAGAAGCATTAGAACTCTATTGCTTCGATACGGAGACGTCTGCAAACGCTATTTCCTGGCAAGTATGTGTCGCATTTACATACATTTGAAGTGTCTGCGAGGTATACATAACTCTTCGCTATGAATATTATATCTTATCATGAATCATAGAAATGAGATGCCATATCGCGTTTTGAGAAGCACTAGAACACAGTTTCTGCGATACGTAGACATCTGCAAACGCTATTTCCTAGCAATGAAGTGTCGCATTTACATTCATTTGAAGTGTTTGGTAGGTATAAGTGGCACTTCGCAATGAATATTATATCCTATCATGAAACATAGAAATGAGATGCGATAGCGCGATATAAGAATCACTACAACCCTATTGCTTCGATAGGTATACATCTTTTAAACGCATTTTCCTAGCAAGGAAGTGTCGCATTTACATTCTTTTGATGAGAATACGAGGTATGCATGACACTGCGCAATGAGTATTGTATCTAATCATGAAACTTAGAAATGTGATGCGATATCGCGATATAAATAGCATTAGAACCCTATTGCTACTATACGTAGACATCTGCAAACGCTATTTCTTAGAAAGGAAGTGTCGTATTTACATTCATTTGAAGTGTATGCGAGGTAAACATGACACTTCCCAATGAATATTATAACTTATCATGAAACGCAGTATTGAGGTGCGATATGGCCATTTAAGAAGCATTAGAAATCTATTGCTTCGTTACGTAGACATCTGCAAACGCTATTTCCTAGCAAGGAAGTGTCGCATATACATTCATCTGAAGTGCATGCGAGGTATAAGTGGCACTTCGCAATGATTATTTTATCTTACCATGAAACATAGAAATGAGATGCGATATCGCGATTTAAGAAGCGTTAGAACTCTATTGCATCGATACGTAGACATTTGCAAACGCTACTTCCTAGCAAGGAAGTGTCGCATTTACATTCATTTGAAGTGTATGCGAGATATACATAACACTCCACGATGAATATTATACCTTATCACGAAACATAGAAATGACATGCGTTAACGCGATATAAGAAGCATTAGAACACTATTACTTCGATAAGTAGAAATCTGCAAACGCAATCTAATAGCAAGGAAGTGTCGCATTTACATTCTTTTGAAGTGAAAACGAGGAATACATAACATTCCACAATAAATATTATACCTTATCACGAAACATAGAAATGAGATGCGGTATCGCGATTTGAGAAGGATCAGAACTCTATAGCCACGATACGTAGACATCTGCAATCGGTATTTCCTAGCAAGGAAGTGTCGCATTTACATTCTTTTGAAGTGAATACGAGGTATAAATGACACTTCGCAATGAATATTATATCTTAACGTGGAACATAGGAATGTGATGCGATATCGCGTTTTAACAAACATTAGATCTGTATTGCTACGATGCGTAGACATCTGCCAACGCTATTTCCTAGCAAGCAAGTGTCGCATTTACATTCATTTGAAGTGTATGCGAGGTATACATGACACTTCGCAATGAATACTATATCTTATCATGAAACATAGAAATGAAATGCGGTATCCCGTTTTAAGAGGCATTAGAACTCTGTTGCTACGATACGTAGATATCTGGAAACGCTATTTCCTAGCACGGAAGTGTCGCATTTACATTCTTCTGAAGTGAATACGTGGTATACATGACACTTCGCAATGAATGTTATATCTTATCATGAAACATAGGAATGAGATGCGGTATCCCGTTTTAAGAAGCATTAGAACTCTATTGTTTCGATACGAAGACATCTGGTAACGCTATTTCCCAGCAAGGAAGTGTCGCATTTACAATCATTTGAAGCGTATGCGAGTTATACAGGACAATTCGCAATGAGTATTATATCATATTATGAAACATAGAAATGAGATGCGATATGGCGGTTTAAGAAGCATTAGCATTCTACTGCTTCGATACGTAGACATCTGCAAACGCTACTTCCTAGCAAGGAAGTGTCCCATTTACATTCATTTGAAATGTAGACGAGGAATACATAGCACTTCGCAATGAATATTGTATCTTATCATGAAACATAGAAATGAGATGCGATATCGCGTTTTGAGAACATTAGAACTCTATTGCTTCGATACGTAGACATCTGCAAACGCTATTTCCTAGCAAGGAAGTGTCGCATTTACATTCATTAGAAGCGTATGCGAGGAATACGTAACACTTCGCAATGAATATTATATCTTATCATGAAACGTTGAAATGAGATGCGATATCTAGTTTTAAGAAGCATTGGAGCACTATTGCTTCGATACGTAGACATCTGCAAACGCTCTTTCCTAGCAAGGAAGTGTAGCATTTACATTCATTTGAAATGTATGCAAGGTATATGTGACACTTCGCAATGAATATTATATCTTGTCATGAAACATAGAAATGAGATGCGATATCGCGATTTAAAAAGCATTAGGAATCTATTGCTGCGTTACGTAGACATCTGCAAACGCTACTTAATCGCAAGGAAGTTTCGCATTTACATTCTTCTAAAGTGAGTAGGAGGTATACATAACACTCCACAATGAATATTATACCTTGTCACGAAACATAGAAGTGAAATACGATATCGCGATTTAAGAAGCATTAGATCTCCATTGCTTCGATACAGAGACATCTGCATACGCTATTTCCTAGCAAGGAAGTATCGCATTTACATTCTTTTGAAGTGAGTACGAGGTATACATAACACTCCACAATGTATATTATATCTTATCAAGAAAGGTTGAAATGAAATGCGATATCTAGATTTAAGAAGCATTAGAACTCTATTGCTACGATAAGTAAACATCTGCAAACGCTATTTAAAAGCAAGGAAGTGTCGCATTCACATGCTTTTTATATGAATACGAGGTATGCATGACACTTCGCAATGAATATTATATCTTATTATGAAACATAGAAATGAGATGCGACATTTCGTTTTAAGGAGCAATAGAACTCTATTGCTTCGATACGTAGACATCTGCTTACGCTATTTCCTAGCAAGGAAGTGTAGCATTTACATTCATTTGAAATGTATGCGAGGTATATGTGACACTTCGCAATGAATATTATATCTTATCATGAAACATAGAAATGAGATGCGATATCGCGATATAAAAAGCATTAGAAATCTATTGCTTCGATACGTAGGCATCTGGAAACGCTATTTCCTAGCGAGGAAGAGTGGCATTTACAATCTTTTGAAGTGCAGACGAGGTATACATAACACGTCACAATGAATATTATATCTTTTCATGAAACATAGAAGTGCGATGCGATATCGCGTTTTAAGAAGCACTAGAACCCTATTGTCTCGATACGTAGACATCTGCAAACGCCCTTTCCTAGCAAGGAAGTGTCGCATTTACATTCATTTGAAGTGTATGCGAGGTATAAGTGACACATCGCAATGAATATTATATCATATCATGAAACATAGATATGTGATGCGATATCGCGTTTCAAGAAGCATTAGAACTCTATTGCTACGATACGTAGATATCTGGAAACGCTATTTCCTAGCAACGAAGTGTCGCATTACAATCTATTACAGTGAATACGAGGTATTCATGACACTTCGCAATGAATATTATATCTTATCATGAAACATAGAAATGAGATGCGATATAGCGAATTAAGAATCGTTAGAACTCTATTGCTACGATAAGTAGACATTTGCAAACGCTATTTCCTAGCAAGGAAGTGACGCATTTACATTCTTTTAAAGTGAATACGAGGTATACATGACACTTCGCAATGAATATTATATCTTATCATGAAACAGAGAAATGAGATGCGGTATCCCATTTTAAGAAGCATTAGAAATCAATGGCTTCGATACGTAGACATCTGCAAACGCTATTTCCTAACAAGGAAGTGTCACATTTACATTCATTTGAAGTGAATACGAGGTATACATGACACTTCGCAATGAATAATATATCTTATCATGAAACATAGATATGAGATGCGACATCTCGTTCTAAGAAGCATTAGAAATCTATTGCTTCGATAAGTAGACATCTGCAAACGCTACTTCCTAGCAACGAAGTGTCGCATTTACATTCTTTTGAAGTGAATACGATGTATTCATGATACTTCGCAATGAATATTATATCTTATCATGAAACATGGAAATGAGGTGCGATATCTTGTTTTAAGAAGCTTTGGAACTCTATTGCTACGGTGTGTAGACATCTGCAAACGCTATATAATAGCAGGGAAGTGTCGCAGTTACATTCTTTTGAAGTGAATACGAGGTATACATGACAATTCAAAATGGATACTATCTCTTATCATGAAATATAGAAGTGAGATGCATTATCACGTTTTAAGAAGGATTAGAACACTTGCTACGATACGTAGACATCTGCAAACCCTAATTTCTAGCAAGGAAGTGTAGAATTTTGAATCTTTTGAAGCGAATACGAGGTATACATAACAATCCACAATGAATATTATATCTTATCATGAAACATTGAAATGAGATGCGACATCGCGATTTTTGAAGCATTAGAACTCTATTGCTTCGATACGTAGTTGTCTGCAAACGCTACTTCCTAGCAAGGAAGTGTCGCATTTACATTCTTTTGTAGTGTATGCGAGGTGTCAGTGACACTTCGCAATGAATATTATACCTTATCATTGAACATAGAAATGAGATGCGGTATCCCGATTTAAGAAGCATTAGAAATTCCTTGCTTCGATACGTAGACATCTACAAACGCTATATCCTGGCAATGAAGTGTCGCATTTACAATCTTTTCAAGTGTATACGACATATACATAACAATTCGCAATGAATATTATATCTTACCGTGAAGCATAGAAATGAGATTCGATATCACGTTTTAAGAAGCATTAGCACTCTATTGCTTCGATACGTAGACATCTGCAAACGCTATATTCTGGCACGGAAGTGTCGCATTTACATTCATTTTAAGTTTATGCGAGGTATACATGACACTTCCTAATGAATATTATGTCTTATCATGAAACATAGAAATGAGATGCGATATCGCGTTTTAAGAAGCATTAGAACATTATTGCTTCGATACCTAGAAATCTGGAAACGCTATTTCCTAGGAAGGAATTATCGCATTTACATTCATTTGAAGTGAATACGAGGTATACATGACACTTCGCAATGAATATTATATCTTGTCATGAAACATAGAAATGAGATGCGATATCTCGTTTTAAGAGGCATTAGAACTCTATTGTTTCGTTACGTAGACATCTGCAAACCCTATTTAATAGCAAGGAAGTGTCGAATTTACATTGATTTGAAGTGTATGCGTGGTATACATGACACTTCGCAATGAATATTATATCTTATCATGAAACATAGAAATGAGATGCGATATCGTGTTTTAAGAAGCATTAGAACTCTATTGCTACGATACGTAGGTATCTGCAAACGCTAAATCCTAGCAAGGACGTGTCGCATTTACATTCATTTGAAGTGAATACGAGGAATACATGAAACTTCGAAATGAATATTAGATCTTATCATGAAACATAGAAATGAGGAGCGATATCGCGTTTTAAGAAGCATTAGAACTCTATTGCTTAGATACGTAGACATATGCAAGCGCTATTTCCTAGCAAGGAAGTGTCGCATTTACATTCCTTTGAAGTGAACACGAGGTATACATAACACTCTACAATGAATATTATATCTTATCATGAAACATAGTAATATCGGGAAGGAGCTATATCGCGTTTTAAGAAGCACTAGAGCTCTATTGCTACGACACGTAGACATCTGCAAACGCTATTTAATAGCAAGAAAGTGTCGCATTTACATTCTTTTGACATGAATACGAGGTATACATAACACTCCACAATGAATATTATACCTTATCACGAAACATAGAAATGAGATGCGATATCGCGATTTAAGAAGCATTAGAACTCTATTGCTTCGATACGTAGACATCGGCAATCGCTCTCTCCTAGCAAGGAAGTGTCATATTTAGATTCTTTTGATGTGAATACAAGGTATACATAATACTCCACAATGAATATTATATCATATCATGAAACAGAAATGAGATGTGACATCGTGTTTTGAGGAGCATTACAACCCTTAAGCTACGAAACGTAGACATGTGCAAATGCTATTTCCTAGCAAGGAAGAGTCGCATTTACATTCCTTTGAAGTGAATACGAGGTATACATAACACTCTACAATGAATATTATATCTTATCATGAAACATAGGAATATCGGGAAGGAGCGATATCGCGTTTTAAGGAGCACTAGAGGTATATTGCTACGATACGTAGACATCAGCAAACGCCATTTTCTAGCAGGGAAGTGTCGCATTTATATTCTTTTGAAGTGAATGCGAGGTGTACATAACATTGCACAATGAATATTATATATTATCGTGAAACATAGAAATGAGATGCGACATCGCGATATAAGATGCATTAGAACTTTATTGCTTCGATACGTAGGTATCTGCAAACGCTATTTCCTAGCAAGGACGTATCGCATTTACATTCATTTGAAGTGAATACGAGGAATACATGAAACTTCGAAATGAATATTAGATCTTATCATGAAACATAGAAATGAGATTCGATATCGCGTTTTGAGAAGCATTAGAACTCTATTGCTACTATACGTAGACATCTGTAAACGCTATTTCCTAGCAAGGAAGTGTCGCATTTACATTCATTTGAAGTGTATGCGAGGTATACATAATACTTGGCAATGAATATCATATGTTCTCATGAAACATAGAAATGAGATGCGATATCTCGTTTTAAATAGCATTATAACACGCTTGCTACTATACGTAGACATCTGCTAACGCTATTTCCTAGCAAGGAAGTTTCGCAGTTACATTCATTTGAAGTGAATACGAGGAATACATGAAACTTCGTAATGAATATTATATCTTATCATGAAACACAGTAATGAGACTCGGTATCCCGTTTCAAGAAGCATTAGAACTCTCTTGCTTCGATACGTAGACATCTGCAAAAGCAATTTCCTAGCAAGGAAGTGTCGCATTTACAATCTTTTGAAGTGAATACGAGGTATACATAACACTCCACAATGAATATTATATCTTATCATGAAACATAGAAATGAGATGCAATATGGCGATTTAAGAAGCATAAGAACTCTATTGCTACGATACGTAGACACCTGCAAACGCTATTTCGTAGCATGGAAGTGTCGCAAAAACATTCTTTTGGATTGAATACAAGGTAAACATGACACTTCGCAATGAATATTATAACTTATCATGAAACACATAAATGAGATGCGACATCGCGTTATAAGATGCATTAGAACTCTATTACTCCGATAAGCGGACATCTGCAAACGCTATTTCCTAGCAAGGATGTGTCGCATTTACATTCTTTTTAAGTGAATACGAGGTACACATGACACTTCGCAATTAATATTATATCTAAGCATGAAACATGGAAATGAGATGCGATATCGCGTTTTGAGAAGCATTAGAATTCCAATGCTACGGTACGAAGACATCTGCAAACGCTATTTCCTAGCATGGAAGTGTCGCATCTACATTCTTTTGAAGTGAATACGAGGTATACTTAACACACCACAATGAATATTATATCTTATCATGAAACCAAGAAATGAGGATCGATATCGCGTTTTAAGAAGCATTAGAACCCTATTGCTACGTTACGTTGACATCTGCAAACGAAATATCCTAGCAAGGAAGTGTCGCATATACATTCATCTGAAGTGAATACGAGGTATACATGACACTTCGCAATGAATATTATATCTTATCATGAGACAAAGAAATGAGCTGCGATATCGCGTTTTAAGAAGCATTATAACTCTATTGTTTCGGTACGTAGACCTCTGACATAGCTATATCCTAGGAAGGAAGTGTCGCATTTACATTCTTTTGAAGTGAATACGAGGTATACATGACACTTCGCAAAGAATATTATATCTTATCATGAAACATAGAAATGAGAAGCGCTATGGCGTTTTAAGAAGCATTTGAAATCTATTGCGACGATACGTAGATAACTGCAAACGCTATTTCCTAGCAAGGAAGTGTCGCATTTACATTCCTTTGAAGTGAATACGAGGTATACATGACACTTCGCAATGAATATTATATCTTATCATGAAACATAGAAATGCGATGCGACATCTAGTTTTAAGAAGCATTACAACACTTCAGTTTCGATACGTTGACATTTGCAAACGCTATTTGCTAGCAAGGAAGTGTCGCATTTACATTTTTTTGAAGTGAATACGAGGAATACATGACACTTCGCAATGAATATTATATCTTATCATGAAACATAGAAGTGATATGCGATATCGCGTTTTAAGAAGCGTTAGTACTCTACTGCTACGATACGTAGACATCTACAAACGCTATTTCCTAGCAAGCAAGAGTCGCATTTTCAATCTTTTGAAGTGAATACGAGGTATACATAACACTCCACAATGAATATTATATCTTATCATGAAACATAGAAATGAGATGCGATATCGCGATTTAAAAGGACACTAGAAATCTATTGGGACGATACGTACACATCTGCAAACGCTATTTAATAGCAAGGAAGTGTCGCATTTACATTCATTTGAAGTTTATGCGAGGTATAAGTGACACTTCGCAATAAATATTATATCTTATCATGAAACATAGACGTGAGACGCGATATCGCGTTTTAAGAAGCATTAGATCTCTATTGCTACGATACGTAGACATCTACAAACGCTATTTCCTAGGAAGGAAGTGTCGCATTTACATTCTTTTGAAGTGAATGCGAAGTGCACATGACACTTCGCAATGAATATTATATGTTATCATGAAACATAGAAATGAGATGCGATATCTCGTTTTAAGAATCATTATGACACGCTTGCTACGATTCGTAGACATCTGCAAACGCTATTTCCTAGCAGGGAAGAGTCGCATTTACATTCTTCTGAAGTGAATACAAGGTATACATGACACTTCGCAATTAATATTATATCTTATCATGAAACATAGAAATGAGATGCGATATCCCGTTCCAAGAAGCATTAGAACTCTATTGCTTCCTTGCTATTTCCTAGCAAGGAAGTGTCGCATTTACATTCATTTGAAGTGTATGCGATGTATACATGACACTTCGCAATTAACACTATATCTTATCATGAAGCATAGAAGTGAAATGCGATATCCCATTTCAAGAAGCATTAGAACTCTATTGCTTCGAAAGGTAGACATCTGCAATCGCTATTTCCTAGCAAGGAAGTGTCGCATTTACATTCATTTGAAGTGAATAAGAGGAATACATGAAACTTCGCAATGAATATTATATCTTATCATGAAGCATAGAAATTAGATGCGATATCCCGTTTCAAGAAGCGTTAGAACTCTATTGCTTCGAAACGTAGACATCTGCTAACGCTATTTCCTAGCAAGGAAGTTTCGCAATTACATTCATTTGAAGTGAATACGAGGAATACATGAAACTTCGCAATGAATATTATATCTTATGATAAAATACAGTAATGAGACTCGATATCCCGTTTCAAGAAGCATTAGAACTCTATTGCTTCGATACGTAGACATCTGCAATCGCTATTTCCTAGGAAGGAAGTGTCGCATTTACATTCATTTGAAGTGTATGCGAGGTATACATGACACTTCGCAATTAACACTATATCTTATCATGAAGCATAGAAGTGAAATGCGATATCCCATTTCAAGAAGCATTAGAAATCTATTGCTTCGATACGTAGACTTCTGGAAACGCTATTTCCTAGAAAGGAAGTGTCGCATTTACATTCATTTGAAGTGTAGACGAGGAATACAAAACACTTCGCAATGAATATTATACCTTATCATGAAACATATAAATGTGATGTGATATTGCGTTTTAAGAAGCATTAGAACTCTATTGCTACGATACGTTGGCATCTGCAACCGCTATTTCCTAGCAAGGACGTGTCGCATTTACATTCACTTGAAGTGAATACGAGGAATACATGAAACTTCGAAATGAATATTATATCTTATCATGAAACATAGAAATGAGATTCGATATCCCGTTCCAAGAAGCATTAGAACTCTATTGGTTCGATACGTAGGCATCTGCAATCGCTATTTCCTTGCAAGGTAGTGTCGCATTTACATTCATTTGAAGTGTAGACGACGAATACAGAACACTTCGCAATGAATATTATATCTTGTCATGAAACATAGAAATCAGATGCGACATCTCGTTTTAAGAAGCATTAGAACTCTGTTGCTTCGAAGCGGAGACACCTGCAAACGCTATTTCCTAGCAAGGAAGTGTCGCATTTACATTCTTTTGAAGTGAATACGAGGTATACATGTAACTTCGCAAGGAATATTATATTTTATAATGAAACATAGAAATGAGATGCGATATCACGTTTTGAGAAGCATTAATTCTGATTGCTACGATAAGTAAACTCCTGCAAACGCTATTTCCTAGCAAGGAAGTGTCGCATTTACATTCTTTTGAAGTGAGTACGTGGTATACATGACACTTCGCAATGAATATTATATCTTATCATGAAACATGGAAATGAGATGCGATATCGCGTTTTGAGAAGCATTAGAATTCCAATGCTACGATACGTAGACATCTGCCAACGCTATTTCCTAGCAATGAAGTGTCGCATTTACATTCTTTTTAGGTGAATACGAAGTAGACATAACACTCCACAATGAATATTATATCTTATCATGAAACCAAATGATGAGGATCGTTTTCGCCTTTTAAGAAGCATTAGAACTCCTTTGCTACGATACGTAGACATCAGCAAAAGCAATTTCCTAGCAAGGAAGTGTCGCATTTACAATCTTTTGAAGTGAATACGAAGTATACATAACACTCCACAATGAATATTATATCTTATCATGAAACACAGAAATGAGATGCGATATGGCGATTTAAGAAGCATTAGAACTCTATTGCTACGATACGTAGACATCTGCAAAAGCAATTTCCTAGCAAGGAAGTGTCGCATTTACAATCTTTTGAAGTGAATACGAGGTATACATAACACTCCACAATGAATATTATATCTTATTATGAAACATAGAAATGAGATGCAATATGGCGATTTAGGAAGCATTAGAACTCTATTGCTTCGATACGTAGGCATCTGCAAACGCTACTTCCTAGCAAAGAAGTGTCGCATTTACATTCATTTTAAGTGTATGCGAGATATACATAACATTCCACGATGAATATTATACCTTATCACGATACATAGAAATTAGATGCGATATCGCGATTTAAGAAGCATAAGAACTCTATTGCTACGATACGTAGACACCTGCAAACGCTATTTCGTAGCATGGAAGTGTCGCAAAAACATTCTTTTGGATTGAATACAAGGTAAACATGACACTTCGCAATGAATATTATAACTTATCATGAAACACATAAATGAGATGCGACATCGCGTTATAAGATGCATTAGAACTCTATTACTCCGATAAGCAGACATCTGCAAACGCTATTTCCTAGCAAGGATGTGTCGCATTTACATTCTTTTTAAGTGAATACGAGGTACACATGACACTTCGCAATTAATATTATATCTAAGCATGAAACATGGAAATGAGATGCGATATCGCGTTTTGAGAAGCATTAGAATTCCAATGCTACGGTACGAAGACATCTGCAAACGCTATTTCCTAGCATGGAAGTGTCGCATCTACATTCTTTTGAAGTGAATACGAGGTATACTTAACACACCACAATGAATATTATATCTTATCATGAAACCAAGAAATGAGGATCGATATCGCGTTTTAAGAAGCATTAGAACCCTACTGCTACGTTACGTTGACATCTGCAAACGCTATTTCCTAGCAAGGAAGTGTCGCATATACATTCATCTGAAGTGAATACGAGGTATACATGACACTTCGCAATGAATATTATATCTTATCATGAGACAAAGAAATGAGCTGCGATATCGCGTTTTAAGAAGCATTATAACTCTATTGTTTCGGTACGTAGACCTCTGACATAGCTATATCCTAGGAAGGAAGTGTCGCATTTACATTCTTTTGAAGTGAATACGAGGTATACATGACACTTCGCAAAGAATATTATATCTTATCATGAAACATAGAAATGAGAAGCGCTATGGCGTATTAAGAAGCATTTGAAATCTATTGCGACGATACGTAGATAACTGCAAACGCTATTTCCTAGCAAGGAAGTGTCGCATTTACATTCCTTTGAAGTGAATACGAGGTATACATGACACTTCGCAATGAATATTATATCTTATCATGAAACATAGAAATGCGATGCGACATCTAGTTTTAAGAAGCATTACAACACTTCAGTTTCGATACGTTGACATTTGCAAACGCTATTTGCTAGCAAGGAAGTGTCGCATTTACATTTTTTTGAAGTGAAAACGAGGAATACATGACACTTCGCAATGAATATTATATCTTATCATGAAACATAGAAGTGATATGCGATATCGCGTTTTAAGAAGCGTTAGTACTCTACTGCTACGATACGTAGACATCTACAAACGCTATTTCCTAGCAAGCAAGAGTCGCATTTTCAATCTTTTGAAGTGAATACGAGGTATACATAACACTCCACAATGAATATTATATCTTATCATGAAACATAGAAATGAGATGCGATATCGCGATTTAAAAGGACACTAGAAATCTATTGGGACGATACGTACACATCTGCAAACGCTATTTAATAGCAAGGAAGTGTCGCATTTACATTCATTTGAAGTTTATGCGAGGTATAAGTGACACTTCGCAATAAATATTATATCTTATCATGAAACATAGACGTGAGACGCGATATCGCGTTTTAAGAAGCATTAGATCTCTATTGCTACGATACGTAGACATCTACAAACGCTATTTCCTAGGAAGGAAGTGTCGCATTTACATTCTTTTGAAGTGAATGCGAAGTGCACATGACACTTCGCAATGAATATTATATGTTATCATGAAACATAGAAATGAGATGCGATATCTCGTTTTAAGAATCATTATGACACGCTTGCTACGATTCGTAGACATCTGCAAACGCTATTTCCCAGCAGGGAAGAGTCGCATTTACATTCTTCTGAAGTGAATACAAGGTATACATGACACTTCGCAATTAATATTATATCTTATCATGAAACATAGAAATGAGATGCGATATCCCGTTCCAAGAAGCATTAGAACTCTATTGCTTCCTTGCTATTTCCTAGCAAGGAAGTGTCGCATTTACATTCATTTGAAGTGTATGCGATGTATACATGACACTTCGCAATTAACACTATATCTTATCATGAAGCATAGAAGTGAAATGCGATATCCCATTTCAAGAAGCATTAGAACTCTATTGCTTCGAAAGGTAGACATCTGCAATCGCTATTTCCTAGCAAGGAAGTGTCGCATTTACATTCATTTGAAGTGAATAAGAGGAATACATGAAACTTCGCAATGAATATTATATCTTATCATGAAGCATAGAAATTAGATGCGATATCCCGTTTCAAGAAGCATTAGAACTCTATTGCTTCGAAACGTAGACATCTGCTAACGCTATTTCCTAGCAAGGAAGTTTCGCAATTACATTCATTTGAAGTGAATACGAGGAATACATGAAACTTCGCAATGAATATTATATCTTATGATAAAATACAGTAATGAGACTCGATATCCCGTTTCAAGAAGCATTAGAACTCTATTGCTTCGATACGTAGACATCTGCAATCGCTATTTCCTAGGAAGGAAGTGTCGCATTTACATTCATTTGAAGTGTATGCGAGGTATACATGACACTTCGCAATTAACACTATATCTTATCATGAAGCATAGAAGTGAAATGCGATATCCCATTTCAAGAAGCATTAGAAATCTATTGCTTCGATACGTAGACTTCTGGAAACGCTATTTCCTAGAAAGGAAGTGTCGCATTTACATTCATTTGAAGTGTAGACGAGGAATACAAAACACTTCGCAATGAATATTATACCTTATCATGAAACATATAAATGTGATGTGATATTGCGTTTTAAGAAGCATTAGAACTCTATTGCTACGATACGTTGGCATCTGCAAACGCTATTTCCTAGCAAGGACGTGTCGCATTTACATTCACTTGAAGTGAATACGAGGAATACATGAAACTTCGAAATGAATATTATATCTTATCATGAAACATAGAAATGAGATTCGATATCCCGTTCCAAGAAGCATTAGAACTCTATTGGTTCGATACGTAGGCATCTGCAATCGCTATTTCCTTGCAAGGTAGTGTCGCATTTACATTCATTTGAAGTGTAGACGACGAATACAGAACACTTCGCAATGAATATTATATCTTGTCATGAAACATAGAAATCAGATGCGACATCTCGTTTTAAGAAGCATTAGAACTCTGTTGCTTCGAAGCGGAGACACCTGCAAACGCTATTTCCTAGCAAGGAAGTGTCGCATTTACATTCTTTTGAAGTGAATACGAGGTATACATGTAACTTCGCAAGGAATATTATATTTTATAATGAAACATAGAAATGAGATGCGATATCACGTTTTGAGAAGCATTAATTCTGATTGCTACGATAAGTAAACTCCTGCAAACGCTATTTCCTAGCAAGGAAGTGTCGCATTTACATTCTTTTGAAGTGAGTACGTGGTATACATGACACTTCGCAATGAATATTATATCTTATCATGAAACACAGAAATGAGATGCGATATGGCGATTTAAGAAGCATTAGAACTCTATTGCTACGATACGTAGACATCTGCAAAAGCAATTTCCTAGCAAGGAAGTGTCGCATTTACAATCTTTTGAAGTGAATACGAGGTATACATAACACTCCACAATGAATATTATATCTTATTATGAAACATAGAAATGAGATGCAATATGGCGATTTAGGAAGCATTAGAACTCTATTGCTTCGATACGTAGGCATCTGCAAACGCTACTTCCTAGCAAAGAAGTGTCGCATTTACATTCATTTTAAGTGTATGCGAGATATACATAACATTCCACGATGAATATTATACCTTATCACGATACATAGAAATTAGATGCGATATCGCGATTTAAGAAGCATAAGAACTCTATTGCTACGATACGTAGACACCTGCAAACGCTATTTCGTAGCATGGAAGTGTCGCAAAAACATTCTTTTGGATTGAATACAAGGTAAACATGACACTTCGCAATGAATATTATAACTTATCATGAAACACATAAATGAGATGCGACATCGCGTTATAAGATGCATTAGAACTCTATTACTCCGATAAGCAGACATCTGCAAACGCTATTTCCTAGCAAGGATGTGTCGCATTTACATTCTTTTTAAGTGAATACGAGTTACACATGACACTTCGCAATTAATATTATATCTAAGCATGAAACATGGAAATGAGATGCGATATCGCGTTTTGAGAAGCATTAGAATTCCAATGCTACGATACGAAGACATCTGCAAACGCTATTTCCTAGCATGGAAGTGTCGCATCTACATTCTTTTGAAGTGAATACGATGTATACTTAACACTCCACAATGAATATTATATCTTATCATGAAACCAAGAAATGAGGATCGATATCGCGTTTTAAGAAGCATTAGAACCCTATTGCTACGATACGTTGACATCTGCAAACGCTATTTCCTAGCAAGGAAGTGTCGCATATACATTCATCTGAAGTGAATACGAGGTATACATGACTCTTCGCAATGAATATTATATCTTATCATGAGACAAAGAAATGAGCTGCGATATCGCGTTTTAAGAAGCATTATAACTCTATTGTTTCGGTACGTAGACATCTGACATCGCTATATCCTAGGAAGGAAGTGTCGCATTTACATTCTTTTGAAGTGAATACGAGGTATACATGACACTTCGCAATGAATATTATATCTTATCATGAAACATAGAAATGAGATGCGCTATGTCGTTTTAAGAAGCATTTGAAATCTATTGCGACGATACGTAGATAACTGCAAACGCTATTTCCTAGCAAGGAAGTGTCGCATTTACATTCCTTTGAAGTGAATACGAGGTATACATGACACTTCGCAATGAATATTATATCTTATCATGAAATATAGAAATGAGAATCGATATCGCGTTTTAAGAAGCCTTAGAATTCTATTGCTTCGATACGTAGACATCTGCAAACGCTATTTAATAGCAAGGAAGTGTCGGATTTACATTCTTTTGAAGTGAATACGAGGTATACATGACACTTCGCAATGAATATTATATCTTATCATGAAACATAGAAATTAGTCGATATCGCGTTTTAACAATCTTTAGATCTCTAGTGCTACGAGGCGTAGACATCTGCCAACGCTATTTCCAAGCAAGTAAGTGTCGCACTTACACTCTTTTGAAGCGAATACGAGGTATACATAACAATGCACAATGAATAGTATATCTTATCATGAAACATAGAAATGAGATGCGATATCTCGTTTTGAGAAGCATTAGAACTCCATTGCTACTATACGTAGATTTCTGCAAACGCTACTTCCTAGCAAGGAAGTGTCGCAGTTACAATCTTTTGAAAGGAATACAAGGTATACATGACAATCCGCAATGAATATTGTATCTTATAATGAAACATAGAAATGAGATGCGATATCGTGTTCTAAGAAGCGTTAGAACTCTATTGCTTCGATAGGTAGACATCTGCATACGCTATTTCCTAGAAAGGATGTGTCGCATTTACCTACATTTGTAGTGAATACGAGGGATACATAACACTGCGCAATGTGTATTATATCTTATCGTGAAACATAGTAATGAGAAGCGATATCGCGTTTTAAGAAGCATTAGAACTCCATTGCTCCGATACGTACACATCTGCAATCGCTATTTCCTAGCAAGGAAGTGTCGCATTTACAATCTTTTGAAGTGAATACGAGGTATACATAACACTCGACAATGAATATTATATCTTATCATGAAACATAGAAATGAGAAGCGATATGGCGATTTAAGAAGCATTAGAATGCTATTGCTTCAATACGGAGACATCTGCAAACGCTATTTCCTAGCAAGGAAGTGTCTCATTTACATTCTTTTGAAGTGAATACGAGGTATACATAACACACCACAATGAATATTATACCTTATAACGAATCATAGTAATAAAATGCGATATCGCGATTAAAGAAGCATTAGATATCTATTGCTTCAATACGGAGACATCTGCAAACGCTATTACCTAGCATGGAAGTGTCGCATTTACATTCATTTGAAGTGTCTGCGAGGTATAAGTGACATTTCGCAATGAATACTATATCCTATCATGAAATATAGGAATGGAATGCGATATCGCGTTTTTAGAAGCATTAGAACTCCCTTGCTTCGATACGCGGACATCTGCAAACGCTATTTCCTAGCAATGAAGTGTCGCATTTACATTCCTTTGAAGGGAATACGAGGTGTACATGACACTTCGCAATGAATATTATATCTTCTCATGAAACATAGAAATGAAATGCGATTTGGAGATTTAAGAAGCATTAGAACTTTATTGCTTCGATACGCAGACATGTACCAACGCTATTTCCTAGCAAGGAAGTGTCGCATTTACATTCTCTTGAAGTGAATACGAGGTACACATAGCACTGCACAATGAATATTATATCTTATCATGAAACATAAAAGTGAAATGCGATTTGGCGATTTAAGAAGCATTGTAACTTTATTGCTTCGATACGCAGACATGTGCCAACGCTATTTCGTAGCAAGGAAGTGTCGCATTTACATTCATTTGAAGTGTATGCGTGGTATACATGACACTTCGCAATGAATATTATATCTTATCATGAAACATAGAAATGCGATGCGACATCTAGTTTTAAAAAGCATTAGAACACTTTTGTTTCGATACGTTGACATCAGCAAACGCTATTGCCTAGCAATGAAGTGTCGCATTTACATTCATTTGAAGTGTAGACGAGGGATACATAACACTTCGCAATGAAAATTATATCTTATCATGAAGCATAGATATGGGATGCCACATCGCGTTTTGAGACGCACTAGAACTCTATTGCTTCGATACGTAGTCATCTGGAAACTCTATTTCCTAGAAAGGAAGTGTCGCATTTACATACCTTTGAAGTGTAGACATGGAATACATAATACTTCGCAATGAAAATTATATCTTATCATGAAACAAAGAAATGAGGATCGATATCGCGTTTTAAGAAGCATTTGAACCCTATTGCTACGATACGTACACACCTGCAAACGCTATTTCGTAGCAAGGGAGTGTCGCATTTACATTCTTTTGAAGTGAGTACGAGGTGTACATAACACTCCTCAATGAATATTATATCTTATCGTGATACATGGAAATGAGATTCGATCTCGCGATATAAGAAGCATTAGAACTTTATTGCTTCGATACGTAGACATCTGCAAACGCTATTTCCTAGCAAGGAAGAGTCGCATCGACATTGTTTTGAATTGAATACAAGGTATACATGCCACTTCGCAATGAATATTATATCTTATCGTGAAACATAGAAATGAGATGCGGTATCGCGTTTTAAGAAGCATTAGGACACTATTGCTTCGATACGTAGACATCTGCAAACGCTACTTCCTGGCAAGGAAGTGTCGCACTTACATTCTTTGGAGTGAATACGAGGTATACATGACACTTCGCAATGAATATTGTGCCTTATCATGAAACATAGAAATGAGATGCGATATCTCGTTTTAAAAAGCACTAGATCTCTACTGCTTCCATACGTAGACATCTGCCATCGCTATATCCTAGCTAGGAAGTGTCGCATTTACATTCATTTGAAGTGAATGCGAGGTATACACGACACTTCCCAATCATTATTGTATCTTATCGTGTAACATAGAATTGAGATGCGATTTCGCGTTTTAAGAAGCATTAGAACTCTATTGCTACGATGCGTAGACATCTGCAAACGATATTTCCTAGCAAGGAAGTGTCGCATTTACATTCTTTTGAAGAGAATGCGAGGTATACATAACAGTCCATAATGAATATTATATCTTATCATGAAACATAGAAATGAGATGCGATATCGCGATTTAAGGAGCATTAGATCTCTAGAGCTACGATACGTAGACATCAGGAAACGCTATTTCCTTGCAGGGAAGTGTCGCATTCACATGCTTTTGAAGTGAATATGAGGTATACATGACACGTCGCTATGAATATTATACCTTATCATGAAACATAGAAATGAGATGCGATATCGCGTTTTGAGAAGCATTAGAACTCTATTCCTACGATACGTAGACATCTGCAAACGCTATTTCCTAGCAAGGAAGTGTCGCCTTTACATTCTTTTTAAGTGAATACGAGGTATACATGATACTCCAAGATGAATATTATACCTTATCAGGAAACATAGGAATGACATGCGTTAACGCGATATAAGTAGCATTAGAAATCTATTGCTGCGATACGTATGCATCTTCAAACGCTATTTAATAGCAAGGAAGTGTCGCATTTACATTCTTTTGAAGTGAATACGAGGTATAAATGACACTTCGCAATGAATATTATATCTTAACATGGAACATAGAAATGAGATGCGATATCGCGTTTTAACAAACATTAGATCTGTATTGCTACGATGCGTAGACATCTGCCAACGCTATTTGCTAGCAAGGAAGTGTCGCATTTACATTCATTTGAAGTGTATGCCAAGTACACATGACACTTCGCAATTAATGTTATATCTTATTGTGAGACATAGAAATAAGATGCGATATCGCATTTTAAGAAGCGTTATAACCGTATTGCTACGATACGTAGACATCTGCAAACTCTATTTCCTAGCAATGAAGTGTCGCATTTACATTCATTTGAAATGTTTGGCAGGTATAAGTGGCACTTCGCAATGAATATTATATCCTATCATGAAACATAGAAATGAGATGCGATATCGCGGTTTAAGAAGCATTAGATCTCTATTGCTACGATCGGCAGATGTCTGCTAACGCTATTTCCTAGCAAGGAAGTGTCAGAGTTACATTCTTTTGAAGTGAATACGAGGTATACATAACACTTCGCAATGAATATTATGTTTTATCATGAGACATAGAAATGCGATGTGATATCGCGTTTTAAGGAGCATGAGAACTCTATTGCTTCGATATGTAGACATCTGGAAACGCTATTTCCTAGCAAGGAAGTGTCGCATTTACATTCTTCTGAAGTGAATACGATGTATACATAACACTTCGCAACGAATATTATTTCTTATCATGAAACACAGAAATGAGCAGCAATATCGCGTTTTGAGAAGCATTAGAACTCTATTGCTTCGATACGTAGACATCTGGAGACGCTATTTCCTAGAAAGGATGTGTCGCATTTACATTCGTTTGAATTGCAGACGAGGAATACATAACACTTCGTAATGAATAATATACCTTATCATGAAGCATAGAAATGATATGCGATATCGCGATTTAAGAAGCACTAGAACTCTATTGCTTCGACACGTAGACATCTGCAAACGCTATTTCCTAGCAAGGAAGTGTAGCATATACATTCATTTGTAGTGCATGCGTGGTATACATGACACTTTGCAATGAATATTATATCTTATCAAGAAATATAGAAATGAGATGCGACATCACGTTTGAGAAGCAATAGAACTCTATTGCTTCGATACGTAGACATCTGCAAACGCTATTTCCTAGCAAGGAAGTGCCGCATTTACATTCAATTCAAGTGAATACGTGGAATACGTGACACTTCGCAATGAATATTATGTTTTATCATAAGACATAGAAATGCGATGTGATATCGCGTTTTAAGGAGCATGAGACCTCTATTGCTTCGATATGTAGACATCTGGAAACGCTATTTCCTAGCAAGAAAGTGACGCATTATCATCCTTTTGAAGTGAGTACGAGGTATACATAACACTCCACAATGAATATTATATCTTATCATGAAACACAGAAATGAAATGCGATTTGGCGATTTAAGAAGCATTAGAACTTTATTGCTTCGATACGCAGACATGTACCAACGCTATTTCCTAGCAAGGAAGTGTCGCATTTACATTCTCTTGAAGTGAATACGAGGTACACATAGCACTGCACAATGAATATTATATCTTATCATGAAACATAGAAATGAGATGCGCTATGGCGTTTTAAGAAGCATTTGAAATCTACTGTTACGATACGTAGATAACTGCAAACGCTATTTCCTAGCAAGGGAGTGTCGCATTTACATTCTTTTGAAGTGAATACGATGTATACATAACACACCACAATGAATATTATACCTTATCACGAAACATAGAAATGAAATGCGATATCGCGATTTGAGAAGCATTAGATCTCTATTGCTACGGTGCGTAGATATCTGCAAACGCTATTTAACAGCAGGGAAGTGTCGCATTTACATTCATTTGAAGTGTATGCGAGTTATTCAAGACACTTCGCAATGAATATTATATCTTATCATGAAACATAGAAATGAGTTGCGATATCGCGATTTAAGAAGCATTAGAACTCTCCTTGCTTCGATACGTAGACATCTGCAAACGCTATTTCCTATCAAGGAAATGTCGCATTTACATTCTTTTGAAGTGAGTACGAGGTATACATGACACGTCGCATTGAATACTATGTCTTATCATGAAACATAGAAATGAGATGCGATATCGTGTTTTGAGAAGCATTAGTACGCCCTTGCTTCGATACGTAGACATCTGGAAAAGCTATTTCCTATCAAGGAAGTGTCGCATTTACATTCTTTTGAAGTGAGCATGAGGAAAACCTGACTATACGCAATGAATATTATATCGTATCTAGAAACATAGAAATGAGATGCGATATCGCGTTTTAAGAAGCATCAGAACTCTATTGCTATGATACGTAGACATCTGCAAGCGCTATTTAGTTGCAAGGAAGTGTCGCATTTGCATTCTTTTAAAGTGAATACGAGGTATACATAACACACCACAATGAATATTATACCTTATCACGAAACATAGAAATGAAATACGATATCGCGATTTAAGAAGCATTAGATCTCCATTGCTTCGATGCGGAGACATCTGCAAACGCTATTTCCTAGCAAGGAAGTTTCGCATTTACATTCATTTGATGTGTATCCGAGGTACTCATGACAATTCGCAATGAATATTATATCTCATCATGAAACATAGAAAAGATATGCGATATCGCGTTTTGAGAAGCATTAGAACTCTTTTGCTTCGATACGTAGACATCTGGAAACGTAATTTTCTAGGAAGGAAGTGTCGGGTTTACATTCATTTGAAGTGTGTGCGAGGTATACATGACAATTCGCAATGAATATTATATCATATCATGAAACATAGAAATGAGATGCGATATCGCGTTTTAAGAAGCATTAGAACTCTATTGCTTCGATACGTAGATATCTGCAAACGCATCTTCCTAGTACGGAAGTGTCGCATTTACATTCATTTGATGTGTATCCGAGGTACTCATGACAATTCGCAATGAATATTATATCTCATCATGAAACATAGAAAAGATATGCGATATCGCGTTTTGAGAAGCATTAGAACTCTACTGCTTCGATACGTAGATATCTGCAAACGCTACTGTGACGTCAGGCGTGCCGCCTGCCACCCTCTCAACGCACCACAGCAACCACCGTCACGCGCCTGCACCACAGGCAACACCCAGGCGCAACTCGCCGTCTCTCTCACTTCAGGGGACATACCCTCCGTCTCACTCGCACCCGCAGAGGTGCTCACCATCTCGCTCGCACCAAGGACCATGTGCGCTTTCTCGCTCCCACTCAAGGAGCCATCCACCGTCTCACTCTTACCTGCAGGGAAACTCGCCCTCTCGCTCACTCCAGGGACGTACCAGGAGAATCAACCTCCACTAGATCCGACGACGGGAACCCTCACCGTACAGAGGACTCTACGATTTCATCATCCCAGATCTGCCATGCCCAAAATACTATTTCTAAGATTATTAATTAACATTATATATATACTCCTATATTCTAAGCTCTGTATTCCTAGCTCATAGAATTTACACGACACTACTTTATAACGACACAAACAACACACATTTTACATTTAAGGCGTAATTTCTAATTTCATACTTGTATCTCTATATTCATAAATTGCGCTAATTAAGTAACCCGCGACGCGCGAGATCGCGACCGCCTCAGCGGCATGCGCCGCTAACCCCACCACGCAACGCCGAGACCCCACTCGGGCGACCACATACTCCCACCTACGTTCGCACGCGACCGAAGCGCTCCGAGATTCGAGGAGGTCGCAGACGCATCTTAGGAGACACAGTCAGTCAATACCGTCAGTACGGTTCAGTTCTATCTCGCCTTCGGGCACTTCCAATTCCAAGTTTCTTCCAAGTCGCGCCTTAGGGCCGTTGCTCAGCCTCGATGAGGTTCCTAGTTCTAAAGTCTTTGTTCTAATTGCTAATTCATAGTTAACATAGTCTTAATACTTAGAAATAATTGTTCTTGTACTCTTTGATTTAGAATATACTTTATTATTTTTCTACCACATCGAGTTCTAGTTCATTCCAACTCCATTTCTAAATTCAATTATATTTTAATACAAATTCTTCCAAGTTCGTAACAACTTGAATAATAAACGAACTCTTCGCGCCGGGAGGAAGAATTTAATCCATTATCTCGTGCGGAATACGTTGGTGAAACGCCAGTATTCTTCGTTCATCGACGGACGACGACATTCATCGCAGCTCCACCGTCACAACGCCGATTTCAGCCAGCCGTACGCCGACTCCTCCCCCGAGAGCGACCCTCGACGATCGCCACATCTGAAAGCAGAAGAGGGAAATCAGCGAAAGGTAAGTAAAATCCCTCCTTACACGCGTTCGCGATTGTTTACGGTGCCCGCGTCTTTCCAGAATCGACGAACCCGGTCATACGCGTTTTATACCGGACCGAATTCTTGACTAAAAGGCTTGTGTCATTCAGCCTCCTGGGATACGAATAATTTGTTCGCCAGGACGTGACACTACTTCCTAGCAAGGAAGTGTCGCATTTACATACAATTGAAGTGTTTGCGAGGTATACATGACACTTCGCAATGAATATTATATCTTATCAGGGTACATACAAATGAGATGCGACATCTCGTTTTCAGAAGCATTAGAACACTATTTCTGCGATACGTAGACATCTGCAAACGCTATTTCCTAGCAATGAAGTATCACATTTACATTCATTTGAAGTGAATACGAGGTATACATGACACTTCGCAATGAATATTATATCTTATCATTAAACATAGAAATGAGATGCGATATCTTGTTTTAAGAAGCTTTAGAACACTATTGCTGCGATACGAAGACATATGCAAACGCTATTTCCTAGCATGGAAGTGTCGCATTTACATTCTTTTGAAGCGAATACGACGTATACATGACACTTCGCAATGAATATTATATCTTGTCATGAAACATAGAAATGAGATGCGATATCGCGTTCTAAGAAGCGTTAGAACTCTATTGCCACGATACGTAGACATCAGCAAATGCTATTTCCCAGCAAGGAAGTGTCGCACTTACATTCTTTTGAAGTGAATACGAGGTTGACAAAACACTCCACAATGGATATTATATCATATCAGGAAACATTGAATGAGATGCGATTTCGCGTTTTAAGAAGCGTTAGAACTCTATTGCTTCGATACGTAGACGTCTGGAAACGTAATTTCCTAGAAAAGAAGTGTCGCATTTACATTCAATTGAAGTGCAGACGAGGAACACATAACACTTCGCAATGAATTTTGTATCTTATCATAAGACATAGAAATGTCATGCGATATCACGATTTAAGTTGCACTAGAACTCTATTTCTTCGATACGTAGACATTTGCAACGATATTTCCCAGCAAGGCAGTGTCGCATTTACATTCATTTGTAGTGCATGCGAGGTATACATGACACTTCGCAATGTATATTATATCTTATCGTGAAACATTAAAATGAGATGTGATATCGCGTTTTAAGAAGCGTTAGAATTCTATTGCTTCGATACGTAGACATCTGCAAACGCTATTTCGTAGCAAGGAAGTGTCGCATTTACATTCTTTTGAAGCGAATACGAGGTATACATAGCAATCCACAATGAATACTATATCTTATCACGAAACATAGAAATGAAATGCGATATCGCGATTTAAGAAGCATTAGATCTCCATTGCTTCGATACAGAGACAACTACAAACGCTATTTCCTATCAAGGAAGTATCGCATTTACATTCTTTTGAGCTGAATACGATGTAGACATAACACTCCACAATGAATATTATACCTTATCATGAAACATAGAAATGAGATGCGATATCGCGAATTAAGAGGCATTAGAACTCTATTGCTTCGATACGTAGATATCTGGAAACGTTATTTCCTAGAAAGGAAGTGTCGCATTTACATTCATTTAAAGTGTGGACGAGGAATACATAACACTTCGCAATGAATATTATATATTATCATGAGACATAGATATGCGATGCGATGCGATATCGCGTTTCAAGAAGCATTAGAACTCTATTGCTTCGAGACGTAGACATCTGCAAACGCTATTTCCTAGGAAGGAAGTGTGGCATCTACATTCATTTAAAGTGCAGACGTGGAATGCGTAACACTTCGCAATGAATATCGTATATTATCATGAGACATAGAAATGATATGCGATTTCGCGTTTTAAGAAGCATTAGAACTGTATTGCTTCGATACGGAGACATCTGCAATCGCTATTTCCTAGCGAGGAAGAGTAGCATTTACATTCTTTTGTAGTTAATACGTGGTATACATATCACTGCACAATGAATATTATATCTTATCATGAGACCTAGAAATGAGATGCGATATCGCGTTTTACGAAGCATTAGAACTCTATTATTTCGATACGTAGACATCTGGAAACGCTACTTCCTAGCAAGGAAGTGTCGCAATTACATTCTCTTGAAAGGAATACGAGGTATACATGACACTTCGCAATTAATATTATATCTTATCATGAATCGTAGAAATGAGATGCGTTATGACGATTTAAGAAGCATTATAATTCTATTGGTTCGATACGTAGACATCTGCAAATGATATTTCCTAGCAAGGAAGTGACGCAATATAATTCTTTTGAAGTGAATACGAGGTATTGATAGCACTGCACAATGAATATTATATCTTATCATGAAACATTGAAATGAGATGCGATGTCGCGATATAAGCAGCATCAGAAATCTATTGCTCCGATACGTAGACATCTGCAGACGCTACTTCCTAGCAAGGAAGTGTAGCATTTATATTCATTTGTAGTGAATACGAAGTACACATGACACTCCGCAATGAACATTATATCTTATCATGAAACATAGAAATGAGATGCGATATCGCGTCTTGAGATGATTTAGAACTCTAATGCTACGACACGTAGACATCTGCAAACGCTATTTCCTAGCAAGGAAGTGTCGCATTTACATTCCTTGAAAGGAATACGAGGTATACATGACACTTCGTAATAAATATTATGTCTTATAATGAAACATAGAAATGAGATGCGATATCGCGTTTTGAGATGCATTAGAATTCTAAAGCTACGGTACGTAGTCATCTGCAAACGCTATTTCCTAGCAAGGAAGTGTCGTATTTACATTCATTTGATGTGATTACGGGGTATACATAACACTGCACAATGATTACTATATCTTATCATGAAACATAGAAATGAGATGCGATACGACGATTTAAGAAGCATTAAAACTCTTTTGCTACGACACGTAGACATCTGCAAACGCTATTACCTAGGATGGAAGTGTCGCATTTACAATCTGTTGAAGTGAATACGAGGTGTACACAACACTCCACAATGAATATTATATCTTATCATGAAACATTGAAATGAGATGCGATATCGCGTTTTAAGACGCGTTAGAATTCTATTGCTTCGATATGTAGACATCTGCTAGCGCTATTTCGTAGGAAGCACGTGTCGCATTTGCATTCTTTTGATGTGAATACGGGGTATACATAACACTCCACGATGATTGTTGTACCTTATCACGAAACAAAGAAATGAAATGCCACATCGCTGTTTAAGAAGCATTAGAACTCTATTGCTTCGATACGTAGTCAACTGAAAACGCTACTTCCTAGCAAGGAAATGTCGCATTTACATTCGTTTGAAGTAAATACGAGGTATACATAACAGTGCACAATGTATATTATATCTTATCATGAAACATAGAAATGAGATGCGATTTTGCGATTTAAGAAGCATTAGAACTCTATTGCTTCGATACGTAGACTTCTGCAAACGCTATTTCCTCGCACGGAAGTGTCGCATTTACATTCATTTGAAGAGTATGCGAGGTATACATGACACTTGCTAATTAACATTATATCTTATCATGAAACATAGAAATGAGATGCGATATCGCGATTTAAGAAGCATTAGATCTCTATTGCTACGATTCGTAGACATCTGCAATCGTTATTTCCTAGCAAGGAAGTGTCGCATTTACATTCATTTGAAGCGTTGCCAAGAAATACATAGCACTTCGCAATGAATATTATATCTAATCATGAGACATAGGAATGAGATGCTATATCGCGTTTTAAGAGGAATCAGAACTCTATTGCATCGATACTTAGACACCTGCAAACACTATTTCCGTGCAAGGAAGGGTTGCATTTACATTCTTGTGAAAGGAATACGAGGTATAAATAACACTTCGCAATGAATATTATATCTAATCATGAGACATAGAAATGAGATGCGGTATGGCGATTTAAGAAGCATTAGAACACTATTGCCTCGATACGTAGACATCTGGTAACGCTATTTCCCAGCAAGGTAGTGTCGCATTTACATTCATTTGAAGCCTATGTGTGTTATACATGACAATTCGCAATGAGTATTATATCATATTATGAAACATAGAAATGAGATGCGATATGGCGATTTAACAAGCATTATAACACCATTGCTTCGATACGTAGACATCTGCAAACGCTACTTCCTAGCTAGGAAGTGCCGCATTTACATTCTTTTGAAGTGAATACGAAGTGTACATGACACTTCGCAATGAATATTATATCATATCATAAAACATTAAAATGAGATGCGATATCTCGTTTTAAGAATCATTAGAACTTTGTTGCTTCGATACATAGACATCTGCCATCGCTATTTTCTATCAAGGAAGTCTCGCATTTACATCCATTTGAAGCGTATGCAAGGTATACAAGACACATCGCACTGAATATTTTATTTTATCATGAATCACAGAAATGAGATGCAATATCGCGATTTAAGAACGACTAGAAATCTATTGCATCGATACGTAGACATATGCTAACGCTATTTACTAGCAAGGAAGTGTCGCATTTACAATGTTTTGAAGTGAATACGAGGTATACATAACACTCCACAACGAATATTATATCTTATCATGAAACATAGAAATGAGGATCGATTTCGCGTTTTAAGAAGCATTAGAACTCTATTGCTTCGGTACGTAGACATCTTCAGACGCTAATTCCTAGCAAGGAAGTGTCGCATTTACAATCTTTTGAAGTGAATGCGAGGCATACATAACACTCCACAATGAATATTATACCTTCTCATGAAACATAGGAATGAGATGCGATATCTCGTATTATGAAGCATTAGAACTATATATCTACGATACGTAGACATCTGCAAACGCTATTTCCTAGCAAGGAAGCGTTGCATTTACATTCTTTTGAAGTAAATACGCGGTATACATAGCACTCCACAATGAAAATTATACCTTATCACGTAACATAGAAACGAGATTCTATATCGCGATTTAAGAAGCATTAGAACCCTATTGCTTCGATACGGAGACATCTGCAAACGCTATTCCCTAGCATGGAAGTGTCGCATTTACATTCTTTTGAAGTGAATATGAGGAATACATGACACTCCGCATTGAATATTATGTCTTATCACGAAACATAGAAATAGGATGCGATATAGCGATATAAGAATCATTAGAACACTATTGCTACGATACATAGACATCTGCAAACGCTATATCCTGGCAAGGAAGTGTCGCATTTACATTCTTTTGAAGTGAATACGCGGTATACATAGCACTCCACAATGAAAATTATACCTTATCACGTAACATAGAAACGAGATTCTATATCGCGATTTAAGAAGCATTAGAACCCTATTGCTTCGATACGGAGACATCTGCAAACGCTATTTCCTAGTATGGAAGTGTCGCATTTACATTCTTTTGAAGTGAATATGAGGAATACATGACACTCCGCATTGAATATTATGTCTTATCATGAAACATAGAAATAGGATGCGATATAGCGATATAAGAATCATTAGAACACTATTGCTACGATACATAGACATCTGCAAACGCTATATCCTGGCAGGGAAGTGTCGCATTTACATTCTTTTGAAGTGAATACGCGGTATACATAGCACTCCACAATGAAAATTATACCTTATCACGAAACATAGAAATGAGATTCGATATCGCGATTAAATAAGCATTAGAACCCTATTGCATCGATAGGTAGACATCAGAAAACGCTATTTCCCAGGAAGGAAGAGTGGCATTTACATTCTTTTGATGTGAAAACGAGGTATAGATGACACTTCGCAATGAATATTACATCTTATCATGAAACATAGGAATGAGATGCGGTATTTCGTTTTAAGAATCATTAGAGCTTTATTGCTTCGATATATAGACATATGCAAACGCTATTTCCTAGCGAGGAAGTGTCGCAGTTACATTCTTCTGAAGTGCATACGGTGTATACTTGACACTTCGCAATGAATATTATATCTTATCATGAAACATAGAAATATGATGCGACATCTCGTTCTAAGAAGCATTAGAACTCTATTGTTTCGATACGTAGACATCTGGAAACGCTATTTCCCAGCAAGGAAGTGTCGCATTTACATTCTCTTGAAGTGAATACGAGATATACATGACACTCCACAATGAATATTATATCTCATCATGAAACATAGAAATGAGGAGCGTTATCGCAATTTAAAAAGCAATAGAACTCTATTGGTGCGATACGTAGACATCTGCAAACGCAATTTCAAAGCAAGGAAGTGTCGCATTTACATTCTTTTGAGGTGAATACGAGGTATACATGACACTGCACAATGTCTATGTTATCTTATCGTGAAACATAGAAATGAGATGCGATATAGCAATGTAAGAAGCATTAGAACTCTATTGCATTGTTACGTAGACATCTCCAAACGCTATTTCCTAGCAAGGAAGTGTCGCATTTACATTCATTTGAAGCGTATGCGAGGTACACAATACAATTCGCAATGAATATTATATCTTACCATGAAACATTGAATTGAGATGCGATATCTCGTTTTAAGAAGTACTAGAACACTGTTGCTTCGATACGTAGAAATCTGCCATCGCTATACCCTAGCAAGGATGTGTCGCATTTATATTCATTTGAGGTGTACGCGAGGTATACTTAACACTGCACAATGAATAATGTATCTTATCATGATGCATACAAATGAGATGCGATATCGCGATTTAAGAAGCATTAAATCTCTATTGCTTCGATACGGAGACATATGCAAACGCATCGTTCTAGCAAGGAAGTGCCGCATTTACATTCTTTTGAAGTGTAGACGAGATATACATAACACTTCGCATTGTATACTATATCTTATCATGAACCATAGAAATGAGATGCGATATCGCGTTTTAAGAAGCATCAGAACTCTATTGCTTCGATACGTAGATATCTGCAAAACGCTATTTCGTAGCATGGAAGTATCGCATTTACATTCTTTTGAGATGAATACGAGGTATTCATAACACTTCGCAATGAATAGTACATCTTATCATGAGAAATAGAAATGAGATGCGATATCTCGTTTTTAGAAGAACTAGAACCCTATTGCTTCGATACGTAGACATCTGCAAACGCTATTACCAAGCTAGGAGGTGTAGCATTTTCATTCATTTGAAGAGAACGCGAGGTATACATGACAATTCGCAATGAATATTATATCTTATCATGAACCATAGAAATGGGATGCAATATCGCGTTTCAAGAAACATTAGAACTCTATTGCTTCTAAGAGTAGACATCTGGAAACGTAGTTTCCTAGAAAGGAAGTGTCGCATTTACATTCATTTGAAGTGTATGCGTGGTATACATGACAATTCGCTATGAATATTATATCTTAACATGAAACATAGAAATGGGATGCGATATAGCGTTTTGAGAAGCATTAGAACCCTATTGCTTCGATACGTAGACATCTGCAAACGCTATTTTCTAGCAAGGAAGTGTCGCATTTACATTCTTTTGAAGTGAATAGGAGGTATGCATAACACTCCACAATGAATATTATATCTTATCATGAAGCATAGAAATGAGATGCTATATCGCGTTTTAAGAAGAATTAGAACTCTACTTCTACGATACGTAGACATCTGCAAACGCTATTTCCTAGCATGGAAGTGTCGCATTTGCATTCATTTGATGTGTATGCGAGGTATACATGACACTTCGCAATGAATATTATACCTTATCATGAGACATGGCAATGAGATATGATTTCGCGTTTTAAGGATCAATAGAACTCTCCTGCTTCGATACGTAGATATCTGCAAACGCTATTTCCTAGGAAGGAAGTGTCGCATTTACATTCTGTTGAGGGGAATACGACGTATACAAACACTACACAATGAATATTATATCTTATCATGAAACATAGAAATAAGATGCGATACAGCGATTTAGGAAGCATTAGAATAATATTGCTTCGATACGTAGACATCTGCCAACGCTATTTCCTAGCAAGGAAGTGTAGCATTACATTATTTTGAAGTGATTACGAGGTATGCATGACACTTCCCAATGAATATTATATCTTATCATGAAACATAGAAATGAGATGCGACATCTTGTTCTGTGAAGCTTTAGAACTCTGTTGCTACGATACGTAGACATCTGCAATCGCTATTTAATAGCAGAGAAGTGTCGCATTTACATTCTATTGAAGTGAATACGAGGTATACATGACACTCCACAACGAATATTATATCTTATCATGCAACATAGAAATGAGATGCGATATTGCGCTTTCAGAAGCATTAGAACTCTATTGCTACGATACGTAGATATCTGGAAACGCTATTTCCTAACAAGGAAGTGTCGCAATTACATTCTTTTGAAGTGAATACGTGGTATACATAACACTCCACAATGAATATTATATCTTATCACGAGACATAGACATGGGATGCGATATCCCGTCTTAAGAAGCATCAGAACTCTATTGATTCGATACGTAGTCATCTGCAAACGCTATTTCAAAGCAAGGTAGTGTCGCATTTGCATTCTTTTGAAGTGAGTACGAGGTATGCATAATACCCCACAATGAATATTATATCTTATCATGGAACATAGAAATGAGATGCGATATGGCGATTTAAGAAGCAGTAGATCTCTATTGCTTCGATACGTAGACATCTGCAGACGCTATTTCCTAGCAAGGGAGAGTCGCATTTACATTCATTTGAAGTGTATGCGAGGTATACATGACATTTCGCAATAATTATTATATCTTATCATGAAACATAGAAATGATATGCGACATCGCGTTTTAAGAAGCTGTAGAACCCTATTGCTATGATACGTAGTCATCTGCAAACGCTATTTCCTAGCAAGGAAGTGTCGCATTTACATTCATTTGAAGTGTATGCGAGGTATAAGTGACACTTCGCAATGAATATTATATCTCATTATGAAACATAGAAATGGGATGCGATATCGCGTTTTAAGAAGCATTAGAAGTCTATTGCTACGATACGTAGACATCTGCAAACGCTATTTCCTAGCAAGGAAGTGTCGCATTTACATTCTTTTGAAGTGAATACGAGGTATACATGACACTTCGCAGTGAATATTATATCTTATCATGATACATAGAAATGAGATGCGGTGTCCCGTTTTAAGAAGCATTAGAAGTCTATTGTTTCGATACGTAGACATCTTGAAAAGATATTTCCAAGAAAGGAAGTGTCGCATTTACAATCCTTTGAAGTGAATGCGATGTATAAATAACACTCCACAATGAAAATTATAACTTGTCATGAAACATAGAAATGAGATGCGATATCGCGACTTAAAATGCATTAGAACCCTATTGCTTCGATACGTAGACATCTGCAAACGCTACTTCCTAGCAAGGAAGTGTCGCATTTACATTCGTTTGAAGTGAATACGAGGTATACACGTAACTTCGCAATGAATATTATATCTTATCGTGAAACATAGAAATGTGATGCGATATCGCGTTTTGAGAATCATTAGAACACTACTGCTACGATATGTAGATTCCTGCAATCGCTATTTCCTAGCTAGGAAGTGTCGCATTTACATTCTTTTGAAGTGAATACGATGTATACATAACACTCCATAATGAATATTATATCTTACTGTGAAACATAGAAATGAGATGCGATATCAAGTTTTAAGAAGCATTACAACTCTAATGCTACGATGCGTAGACATCTGCAAGCGCTATTTCCTAGCAAGGACGTGTCGCATTTACATTCCTTTGAAGTGGACACGAGGTATACATTACACTTCGCAATGAATATTATATCTTACTGTGAAACATAGAAATGAGATGCGATATGGCGTTTTAAGAAGCATTACAACTCTATTGCTATGATTCGTAGACATCTGCACACCATATTTCCTAGCAAGGAAGTGTCGCATTTACATTCTTAGGAAGTGTAGACGAGGCATACATAACACTCCACAATGAATATTATATTTTATCGTGAAACATAGAAATGAGGATCGATTCGCGTTTTACGAAGCATTAGAAATCTATTTCTACGATACATAGACATCTGCAGACGCTATTTCCTAGCAAGGAAGTGTCGCATTTACATTCATTTGAAGTGTATGCGAGGTATACATGACACTCCGCAATGAATATTATATCTTATAATGAAACATAGAAATGAAGTGCAATATCGCGCTTTAAGAAGCATTAGAACTCTGTTGCTTCGATACGTAGACATCTGCAAACGCTATTTCCAAGCAAGGAAGTGTCGCATTTACATTCATTTGGAGTGTATGCGAGGTATACCTGACACTTCATAATGAACATTATATCTTATAATGAAACATAGAAATGAGATGCGATATGACGATATAAGAAGCATTAGAACTCTATTGCTTCGATACGTAGACATCTACAGACGCTATTTCCTAGGAAGGAAGTGTCGCATTTACAATGTTTTGAAGTGAGTACGAGGTATACACAACAGTCCACAATGAATATTATGTCTTATCATGAAACATAGACATGTGATGCGATATCGCGTTTTAAGAAGCATAAGAACCCTATTGCTTCGATACGGAGACAACTGCAAATGCTACTTGCTAGTAAGGAAGTGTCGCATTTACATTCATTTGAAGTGTATGCGAGGTATAAGTGACACTTCGCAATGAATATTATATCTTATCATGAAACATAGAAATGAGATGCGATATCTCGTTTTAAGAAGCATTAGTACTCTATTGCTACGTAGATGTCTGCAGACGCTATTTACTAGGAAGGAAGTGTCGCATTTACATTCTTTTGAAGTGAATACGGGGTATACATAACACTCCACAATGAATATTATATCTTATCATGAACCATAGAAATGAGATGCGATATCGCGTTTAAAAAAGCATTGGAACTCTATTGCTACGATGCGTAGATATCTGCAGACGCTATTTCCTAGCAAGGAAGTGTCGCATTTACATTCTTTTGAAGTGAATACTAGGTATACATAACACTCCACAATGAATATTATATCTTATCATGAAACATAGAAATGAGATGCGATATCGGGATTTAAGAAGCATAAAACTCTATTTCTTCGATACGTAGACATCTGCAAACGCTATTCCCTAGCAAGGAAGTGTCGTATTTACATTCTTTTGGAGAGATTACGAGGTATACATGACACTCCACAATGAACATTATATCTTATCATGAAACATAGAAATGTGATGCGATATCGCGTTTTAAGATACATTGGAACTCTATTGCTACGATACGTAGACATTGGCAAACGCTATTCCCTAACAAGGAAGTGTCGTATTTACATTCTTTTGAAGAGAATACGAGGTATACATGACACACCACAATGAATATTATATCTTATCATGAAACATAGGATTGAGATGCGACATCGCGATTTAAAAAGCATTAGAACCCTATTGCTGCGAAACGTAGATATCTGGGAACGACAGTTAACAGAAAGCAAGTGTCGCATTTACATTCCTTTGAAGTGAATACGAGGTATACATAACACTCCACAATGAATATTACATCTTATCGCAAAACAGAAATGGGATGCGATTTCGCGATTTAAGATGCATTAGAACTCTATTGCTTCGATACGCAGACATCTGCAAACGCTATTTCCTAGCAAGGAAGTGTCGCATTTACAATCTTTTGAAGTGTATGCGAGGAACATATAACACTTCGTAATGAATATTATATCTTAACATGAAACATTGAATTGAAATGCGATATCGCGATTTAAGATGCATTAGAACTCTATTACTTCGATACGCAGACATCTGCAAACGCTATTTCCTAGCAAGGAAGTGTCGCATTTACAATCTTTTGAAGTGTATGCGAGGAACATATAACACTTCGTAATGAATATTATATCTTAACATGAAACATTGAATTGAAATGCGATATCGCGTGTTAAAAAGCACTAGAACTCTATTCCTTCGATACGTAGACATCTACAAACGCTATTTCCTAGCAAGCAAGTGACGCATTTACATTCATTTGAAGTGTATGCGATGTATAAGTGACAATTCGCAATGAATATTATATCTTATCATAAAACATAGAAATGAGATGCGATATGGCGTTTTAAGAAGCATTAGAACTCTATTGCTTCGATACGTAGACATCTGCAAACGCTACTTTCTAGCAAGCAAGTGTTGCATTTACATTCTATTGAAGTGAATACGAGGTATACATAACACTACACAATGAATATTATATCTTATCATAATACGTAGAATTGAGATGCGATATCGCGTTTTAAGAAGCATTAGAACTCTATTGCTTCGATACGCAGACATCTGCAAACGCTATTTCCTAGCAAGAAAGTGCCGCATTTACATTCATTTGAAGTGTATGCGAGGAACACGTAACACTTCGTAATGAATATTATATCTTTACATGAAACATTGAATTGAGATGCGATATCGCGTTTTAAAAAGCAATAGAACTCTATTCCTTCGATACGTAGTCATCTACAAACGCTATTTCCTAGCAAGGAAGTGACGCATTTACATTCATTTGAAGTGTATGCGAGGTATAAGTGACAATTCGCAATGAATATTTTATCTTATCATGAACATAGAAATGAGATGCGATATCGCTTTTTACGAAGCATTAGAACTCTATTGCTACGATACGTAGGCATCTGGAAACGCTATTCAATAGCAAGGTAGTGTCGCATTTACATTCCATTGAAGTGAATACGAGGTATACATATCAATCCACAATGAATTTTATACCATATAACGAAACATAGAAATGAAATGCGATATCGCGTTCTAAGAAGCATTAGAACTATATTGCTACGATACGTAGACACCTGCAATTGCTATTTCCGAGCAAGGATGTGTCGCATTTACATTCTTTTGAAGTGAATACGAGGTATACATAACACTTCGCAATGAATATTATATCTTATCATGACACATAGGGATGTGTTGCGATATCGCGTTTTAAGAAGCATTAGAATCCTATTGCTTCTATACGTAGACATCTGCAAACGCTATTTCCTAGCAAGGAAGTGTCGCATTTACATTCATTTGAAGCGTATGCGAGGTATACATGACACTCCATAATGAATATTATATCTTATCATGAGACATAGAAATGAGATGCGATATCGCGTTTTTAGTAGCATTAGAACTCTAATGCTACGATACGTAGACCCCTGCCAGCGCTATTTCCTACAAAGGAAGTGGCGCATTGACATTCTTTTGAAGTGAATACCAGGAATACATAATACTCCACAATGAATATTATATCTTATCATAAAACGTAGAAATGAGATGCGATATGGCGTTTTAAGAAGCATTAGAACTCTATTGCTACGATACGTAGATATCTGGAAACGCTATTTCCTAGCAATGAAGTGTCGCATTTACTTTCATTTGAAGTGAATACGAAGTATACATGACACTTCGCAATGAATATTATATGATATCTTGAAACATAGGAATGAGATGCGATGCCGCGATTTAAAAAGCATTAGTAATCTATTGCTACGATTCGTAGTCATCTGCAAACGCTATTTAATAGCAAGGATGTGCCGCACTGACATTCATTTGAAGTGAATACGAGGTATACACAACACTTTGCAATGGATATTATATCTTATCAGGAAACATAGAAATGAGATGCGATATCGCTATTTAAGATGCATTGGAACTCTATTGCTTCGGTACGTAGACGTCTGCAAATGCTACTGCCCAGCAAGTAAGTGTCGCATTTACATTCTTTTGAAGTGAATGCGAGATATACATGACACTTCGCAATGAATATTATACCTTATCATGAAACATAGAAATCTGATGCGATATCGCGTTTTAAGAAGCATTAGAACTCTACTGCTACGATACGTAGACATCTGCAAACGCTATTTCCTAGCAAGGAAGTGTCATACTTACATTCATTTGAAGTGATACATGAATTACATTCATTGAAGTATACATGACACTCCGCAATGAATATTATATCTTATCCTAAAACAGAATTGAGGTGCTATATCTCATTTTAAGAAACATTAGAACGCTATTGCTTCGATATGTAGACATCTGCCAACGCTATTTCCTAGCAAGGAAGTGTCGCATTTACATTCATTTGAAGTGTATGCAAGGTATACATGACACTTCGCAATGAATATTATACCTTATAATGAAACATAGAAATGAGATGCTATATCTCGTTTTAAGAAGCATTCGAACCCTAATGCTACGATACGTAGACATCTGCAGACGCTATTTCCTAGCAAGGAAGTGTCGCATTTACATTCTTTTGAAGTGAATACCAGGTATTCATAACACTCCACAATGAATATTATATCTTTTCATGAAGCATATAAATGGGGAGCGATTTCTCGTTTTAAGAAGCATTGGAAATCTATTGCTTCGATACGTAGACATCTGCAAACGCTATTACCTAGCAATGAAGTGTCGCCTTTTAATACGTTTGAAGTGTATGCGTGGTATGCAAGACACTTCGCAATGAATATTATATCTTATCATGGAACATAGAAATGAGTGCGATATCTCGTTTTAAGAAGCATTAGAAATCTGTGGCTTCGATACGTAGACATCTGCCATCGCTATATCCTAGCAAGGAAGTGTCGCATTTACATTCATTTGAAGTGTATGCGAGGTACACATGACACTCCGCAATGAATATTATATCTTATCATGAAACATAGAAATGAGATGCGATATCGCTATTTAAGAAGCAATAGATCTCTATTGCTTCAATACGTAGACATCTGCCAAAGCTATTTCCTAGCAAGGAAGTGTCGCATTTACATTCTCCTGAAGTGAGTACGAGGTATACATAACACTGCACAATGAATATTATATCTTATCATGAAACATAGAAATGAGATGCCTAATCGCGATTTTAAAAGCACTAGAAATCAATTTCTTCGATACGTAGGCATCTGCAAACGCTATTTCCTAGCTAGGAAGTGTCGCATTTACATTGTTTTGAAGTGAATACGAGGTATACATGACACTTCGCAATGAATATTGTATCTTATCATGAAACATAGAAATGAGATGCGATATCGCGTTTTAAGAAGAATTAGAACTCTATTGCTATGATACATAGGCATCTGCAAACGCTATTTCCTAGCAAGGAAGTGTCGCATTTACATTCTCCTGAAGTGAGTACGAGGTATACATAACACTGCACAATGAATATTCTATCTTATCATGAAACATTGAAATGAGATGCCTAATCGCGTTTTAAGAAGCATTAGAACACTATTGCTTCGATACGCTGACATCTGCAAACGCTACTTCCTAGCAAGGAAGTGTCGCATTTACATTCTTTTGAAGTGAATACGATGTATACATAACACTACACAATGAATATTATTGCTTATCATGAGACATAGAAATGAGATGCGATATCGCGTTTTTAGTAGCATTAGAACTCTAATGCTACGATACGTAGACCCCTGCCAGCGCTATTTCCTAGAAAGGAAGTGGCGCATTGACATTCTTTTGAAGTGAATACCAGGAATACATAATACTCCACAATGAATATTATATCTTATCATAAAACGTAGAAATGAGATGCGATATGGCGTTTTAAGAAGCATTAGAACTCTATTGCTACGACACGTAGATATCTGGAAACGCTATTTCCTAGCAATGAAGTGTCGCATTTACTTTCATTTGAAGTGAATACGAAGTATACATGACACTTCGCAATGAATATTATATGATATCTTGAAACATAGGAATGAGATGCGATGCCGCGATTTAAAAAGCATTAGTAATCTATTGCTACGATTCGTAGTCATCTGCAAACGCTATTTAATGGCAAGGATGTGCCGCACTGACATTCATTTGAAGTGAATACGAGGTATACACAACACTTTGCAATGGATATTATATCTTATCAGGAAACATAGAAATGAGATGCGATGTCGCTATTTAAGATGCATTGGAACTCTATTGCTTCGGTACGTAGACGTCTGCAAATGCTACTGCCCAGCAAGTAAGTGTCGCATTTACATTCTTTTGAAGTGAATGCGAGATATACATGACACTTCGCAATGAATATTATACCTTATCATGAAACATAGAAATCTGATGCGATATCGCGTTTTAAGAAGCATTAGAACTCTACTGCTACGATACGTAGACATCTGCAAACGCTATTTCCTAGCAAGGAAGTGTCATACTTACATTCATTTGAAGTGATACATGAATTACATTCATTGAAGTATACATGACACTCCGCAATGAATATTATATCTTATCCTAAAACAGAATTGAGGTGCTATATCTCATTTTAAGAAACATTAGAACGCTATTGCTTCGATATGTAGACATCTGCCAACGCTATTTCCTAGCAAGGAAGTGTCGCATTTACATTCATTTGAAGTGTATGCAAGGTATACATGACACTTCGCAATGAATATTATATCTTATAATGAAACATAGAAATGAGATGCTATATCTCGTTTTAAGAAGCATTCGAACCCTAATGCTACGATACGTAGACATCAGCAGACGCTATTTCCTAGCAAGGAAGTGTCGCATTTACATTCTTTTGAAGTGAATACGAGGTATTCATAACACTCCACAATGAATATTATATCTTTTCATGAAGCATATAAATGGGGAGCGATTTCTCGTTTTAAGAAGCATTGGAAATCTATTGCTTCGATACGTAGACATCTGCAAACGCTATTACCTAGCAATGAAGTGTCGCCTTTTAATACGTTTGAAGTGTATGCGTGGTATACAAGACACTTCGCAATGAATATTATATCTTATCATGGAACATAGAAATGAGTGCGATATCTCGTTTTAAGAAGCATTAGAAATCTGTGGCTTCGATACGTAGACATCTGCCATCGCTATATCCTAGCAAGGAAGTGTCGCATTTACATTCATTTGAAGTGTATGCGAGGTACACATGACACTCCGCAATGAATATTATATCTTATCATGAAACATAGAAATGAGATGCGATATCGCTATTTAAGAAGCAATAGATCTCTATTGCTTCAATACGTAGACATCTGCCAACGCTATTTCCTAGCAAGGAAGTGTCGCATTTACATTCTCCTGAAGTGAGTACGAGGTATACATAACACTGCACAATGAATATTATATCTTATCATGAAACATAGAAATGAGATGCCTAATCGCGATTTTAAAAGCACTAGAAATCAATTTCTTCGATACGTAGGCATCTGCAAACGCTATTTCCTAGCTAGGAAGTGTCGCATTTACATTGTTTTGAAGTGAATACGAGGTATACATGACACTTCGCAATGAATATTGTATCTTATCATGAAACATAGAAATGAGATGCGATATCGCGTTTTAAGAAGAATTAGAACTCTATTGCTATGATACATAGGCATCTGCAAACGCTATTTCCTAGCAAGGAAGTGACGCATTATCATTCTTTTGAAGTGAATACGAGGTATACATAACATTGCACAATGAATATTGTATCTTAACGTGATACATATAAATGAGATGCGATATCTTGATTTAAGCGGCATCAGAACGCTATTGCTTCGATACCTAGATATCTGCAAACGCTGCTTCCTAGCAAGGAAGTGGCGCATCTACATTCCTTTGAAGTGAATACGAGGTATACATGACACTCCGCAATGAATATTATATCTTATCATGAAACATAGAAATGAGATGCGATATCGCTATTTAAGAAGCAATAGATCTCTATTGCTTCAATACGTAGACATCTGCCAACGCTATTTCCTAGCAAGGAAGTGTCGCATTTACATTCTCCTGAAGTGAGTACGAGGTATACATAACACTGCACAATGAATATTCTATCTTATCATGAAACATTGAAATGAGATGCCTAATCGCGTTTTAAGAAGCATTAGAACACTATTGCTTCGATACGCTGACATCTGCAAACGCTACTTCCTAGCAAGGAAGTGTCGCATTTACATTCTTTTGAAGTGAATACCAGGTATACATATAACTGCGCAATGAATATTGTATCTTATCATGAAACATAGAAATGAGATGCGATATAGGGATTTAAGAAGAATTAGAACTCTGTTGCATCGATACGCAGACATGTCCAAACGCTATTTACTAGCAAGGATGCGTCGCATTTACATTCATTTGAAGTGCAGACGAGGTATACATGACACTTCGCAATGAATATTATATCTTATCATGAAACATAGAAATGAGATGCGACATCTCATTCTAAGAAGCATTAGAACTCTATAGCTTCGATACGTAGATATCTGCAAACGCTATTTCCTAGCAAAGATGTGTCCCATTTTCCTACATTTGAAGTGAATAAGCGGTATACATAACACTGCACAATAAGTATTATATCTTATCGTGAAACATAGAAATGGGATGCGATATCGTAATCTACGAAGCATTAGAACTCTATTGCATCGATACGTAGACATCTGCAAACGCTACTTCCTAGCATGGAAGTGCCGCATTTACATTCATTTGTAGTGTATGCGAGGTATACATGACAATTGGCAATGAATACTATATCCTATCATGAAACATAGATATGAGATGCGATATCGCGTTCTAAGTAGCATTAGAACTCTATTGCTACGATACGCAGACATCTGGAAACCCTACTTCCTAGCAGCGAATTGCCGCATTTTCATTAGCTGAAGTGTGTGCGAGGTATACACTTCGGATCAAACTTCGCACTTATTATTATATCTTATTATGAAACATAGAAATGAGATGCGATATCCCGTTTTAAGAAGCCTTAGAACACTATTGCTTCGATACGTTGACATCTGCAAACGCTATTTCCTAGCAAGGAACTGCCGCATTTACATTCACTTGAAGTTTATGTGAGGTATAAGTGACACTTTGCAATGAATATTATATCTTATCATGAAACATAGAAATGAGTTGCGATATCGCGGTTAAAGAAGCGTTAGAACTCTATTGCTACGATACGTAGACATCTGCAGACGCTATTTCCTAGCAAGGAAGTGTCGCATTTACATTCTATTGAAGTGAATACGAAGTACACATAACACTCAGCAATGAATATTATATCTTATCATGAGACATAGAAATGAGATGCGATATCGCGTTCTAAGGAGCATTAGAAATCTATTGCTTTGTTACGTGGACATCTGCCATCGCTATATCCTAGCAAGGAAGGGTCGCACTTACATTTATTTGAAGTGTATGCGTGGTATGCGTGACACTGCGCAATGAATATTATATCTTATCATGAAACATAGAAATGGGATGCTATATCTCGTTTTAAGAAACATTAGAACACCATTGCTACGATTCGTCGATATCTGCAGATGCTATTTCCCAGGAAGGAAGTGTCGCACTTACATTCTATTGAAGTCAATACGAGGTATACATAACACTCCACATTAAATATTATATCTTATCATGAAACATACAAATGAGATGCGACATCTCGTTTTACGAAGCATTAGAACTGTATTGTTTCGATACGTAGACATCTTGAAGCGCCATTTCCTAGCAAGGAAGTATCGCATTTACACTCTTTTGAAGTGAATACGTTGTATACATGACACTTCGCAATGAATACTATATCTTACCATGAAACATAGAAATGAGATGCGGCATAGCGAATTAAGAATCGTTAGAACTCAATTGCTACGATACGTAGACATTTGCAAACGCTATTTCCTAGCAAGGAAGTGACGCATTTACATTCTTTTAAAGTGAATACGAGGTATACATGACTCTTCGCAATGAATATTATATCTTATCATGAAACAGAGAAATGAGATGCGGAATCCCGTTTTATGAAGCATTAGATATCTATGGCTTCGATACGTAGACATCTGCAAACGCTATTACCTAACAGGGAAGTGTCACATTTACATTCACTTGAAGTGTATGCGAGGTATATGTGACACTTCGCAATGAGTATTATGTCCTATCATGAAACATAGAAATGTGATGCGATATCGCGTTTTAAGAGGCATTAGAACTCTAGTGCTGCGATACGTAGACATCTGCAAACGCTATTTCCTAGCAAAGAAGAGACGCATTTACATTCATTTGAAGTGTATGCGAGGTATAAGTGACAATTCGCAATGAATATTTTATCTCATCATGAACATAGAAATGAGATGCGATATCGCTTTTTACGAAGCATTAGAACTCTATTGCTACGATACGTAGGCATCTGGAAACGCTATTCAATAGCAAGGTAGTGTCGCATTTATATTCCATTGAAGTGAGTACGAGGTATACATATCAATCCACAATGAATTTTATACCATATAAAGAAACATAGAAATGAAATGCGATATCGCGTTTTAAGAAGCATTAGAACTATATTGCTACGATACGTAGACGTCTGCAAACGCCATTTACTAGCAAGGAAGAGTTGCACTTACTTTCTTTTGAAGTGAATACGAGGTATACATAACACTGCACATTGAACATTATATCTTATCATGAAACATAGAAATGAGATGCGATATCGCGTTTTTAGTAGCATTAGAACTCTAATGCTACGATACGTAGACTCCTGCCAGCGCTATTTCCTAGAAAGGAAGTGTCGCATTGACATTCTTATGAAGTGAATACCAGCAATACATAATACTCCACAATGAATATTATATCTTATCATAAAACATAGTAATGAGATGCTATATGGCGTTTTAAGAAGCATTAGATCTCTATTGCTACGATACGTAGATATCTGGAAACGCTATTTCCTAGCAAGGAAGTGTCGCATTTACTTTCATTTGAAGCGAATACGAAGTATACATGACACTTCGCAATGAATATTATATCTTATCGTGAAACATAGAAATGAGATGCGATGTCGCGTTATAAGAAGCATTAGAATTCCATTGCTTCGATACGTAGACGTCTGCAAACGCCATTTCCTAGCAAAGAAGAGTCGCACTTACTTTCTTTTGAAGTGAATACGAGGCATACATAACACTGCACATTGAATATTATATCTTATCATGAAACATAGAAATGAGATGCGATATCGCGATTTATGAAGCATTAGAACTCTATTGCTTCCATACGTAGACATCTGCAGAAGCAACTTCTAGCAAGGAAGTGTCGTATTAACATTCTTTTGAATGGTATACGAGGTACACATGACACTTCGCAATGAATATTATATCTTATCATGAAACATAGAAATGAGATGCGATATCGCGTTCTAAGGAGCATTAGAACTCTATTGCTTCGATACGTAGACATCTGCAGACGCTATTTCCTAGCAAGGAAGTGTCGCATTTACATTCTTTTGAAGTGAATACCAGGAATACATAATACTCCACAATGAATATTATACCTTATCATGAAACATAGAAATCTGATGCGATATCGCGTTTTAAGAAGCATTAGAACTCTACTGCTACGATACGTAGACATCTGCAAACGCTATTACCTAGCAATGAAGTGTCGCCTTTTAATACGTTTGAAGTGTATGCGTGGTATACAAGACACTTCGCAATGAATATTATATCTTATCATGGAACATAGAAATGAGTGCGATATCTCGTTTTAAGAAGCATTAGAAATCTGTGGCTTCGATACGTAGACATCTGCCATCGCTATATCCTAGCAAGGAAGTGTCGCATTTACATTCATTTGAAGTGTATGCGAGGTATACATGACACTTCGCAATGAATATTATATCTTATCATAAAACATAGAAATGAGATGCGATATTGCGATTTAAGAAGCATTAGAACTCCATTGCTTCGATACGTAGACGTCTGCAAACGCCATTTACTAGCAAGGAAGAGTTGCACTTACTTTGTTTTGAAGTGAATACGAGGTATACATAACACTGCACATTGAATATTATATCTTATCATGAAACATAGAAATGAGATGCGATATCGCGTTTTTAGTAGCATTAGAACTCTAATGCTACGATACGTAGACACCTGCCAGCGCTATTTCCTAGAAAGGAAGTGTCGCATTGACATTCTTATGAAGTGAATACCAGCAATACATTATACTCCACAATGAATATTATATCTTATCATAAAACATAGAAATGAGATGCTATATGGCGTTTTAAGAAGCATTAGATCTCTATTGCTACGATACGTAGATATCTGGAAACGCTATTTCCTAGCAAGGAAGTGTCGCATTTACTTTCATTTGAAGTGAATACGAAGTATACATGACACTTCGCAATGAATATTATATCTTATCGTGAAACATAGAAATGAGATGCGATGTCGCGTTGTAAGAAGCATTAGAATTCCATTGCTTCGATACGTAGACGTCTGCAAACGCCATTTCCTAGCAAAGAAGAGTCGCACTTACTTTCTTTTGAAGCGAATACGAGGTATACATAACACTGCACATTGAATATTATATCTTATCATGAAACATAGAAATGAGATGCGATATCGCGATTTATGAAGCATTAGAACTCTATTGCTTCCATACGTAGACATCTGCAGAAGCAACTTCTAGCAAGGAAGTGTCGTATTAACATTCTTTTGAATGGTATACGAGGTACACATGACACTTCGCAATGAATATTATATCTTATCATGAAACATAGAAATGAGATGCGATATCGCGTTCTAAGGAGCATTAGAACTCTATTGCTTCGATACGTAGACATCTGCAGACGCTATTTCCTAGCAAGGAAGTGTCGCATTTACATTCTTTTGATGTGAATACCAGGAATACATAATACTCCACAATGAATATTATACCTTATCATGAAACATAGAAATCTGATGCGATATCGCGTTTTAAGAAGCATTAGAACTCTACTGCTACGATACGTAGACATCTGCAAACGCTATTACCTAGCAATGAAGTGTCGCCTTTTAATACGTTTGAAGTGTATGCGTGGTATACAAGACACTTCGCAATGAATAATATATCCTATCATGGAACATAGAAATGAGATGCGATATTGCGATTTAAGAAGCATTAGAATTCTATTCCTTCGATACGTAGACATCTGAGAACGCTACTTCCAAGCAAGGAAGTGTCGCATTTACATTCTTCTGAAGTGAAAACGTGGTATACATGATACTACGCAATGAATATTATATCTTATCATAAAACAAAGAATTGAGATGCGATATGGTGATTTAAGAAGCATTAGAACTCTATTGCTTCGATACGTAGACACCTGCAGACGCTACTTCCTAGCAAGGAAGTGTCGCATTTACATTCTTTAGAAGTGAATCCGAAGTATACATGACATTCCGCAATGAATATTATATCTTATCATAAAACACAGAAATGAAATGCGATTTCGCGTTTTAAGAAGCATTAGAACTCTGTTGCTTCGATACGTAGACGTCTGCCATCGCTATTACCTAGCAAGGAAGTGTCGCATTTACATTCATTTGAAGTATATGCGAGGTATACAAGATACTTCGCAAAGAATATTACGTCTTACCATGATTCATAGAATTGAGATGCGATATCGCGTTTTGAGAAGCGCTAGAACTCTATTGCTACGATACATAGACATCTGCAAACGCTATTTCCTAGCAAGGAAGTGTCGCATTTACAATCCTTTGAAGTGAATACGAGGTATGCATAACACTCCACAATGAATATTATACCTTATCATGAAACATAGAAATGAAATGCGATATCGCGATTTGAGAAGCATTAGATCTCTATTGCTTCGATACGGAGACATCTGCAAGCGCTATTTCCTAGCAAGGAAGTATCGCAATTACATTCTTTTTAAGTGAATACGAGGTATACATAACACTCCACAGTGAATATTATATCTTATCATGAAACATAGAAAGGAGATGCGATATCGGGATTTAAGAAGCATAAAACACTATTTCTTCGATACGTAGACATCTGCAAACGCTAATTCCTAGCAAGGAAGGGTCGTATTTACATTCATTTGATGTGATTACGGGGTATACATAACACTGCACAATGATTACTATATCTTATCATGAAACATAGAAATGAGATGCGATACGACGATTTAAGAAGCATTAGAACTCTTTTGCTACGACACGTAGACATCTGCAAACGCTATTGCCTAGGATGGAAGTGTCGCATTTACAATCTGTTGAAGTGAATACGAGGTGTACACAACACTCCACAATGAATATTATATCTTATCATGAAACATTGAAATGAGATGTGATATCGCGTTTTGAGAAGCGCTAGAACTCTATTGCTACGATACATAGACATCTGCAAACGCTATTTCCTAGCAAGGAAGTGTCGCATTTACAATCCTTTGAAGTGAATACGAGGTATGCATAACACTCCACAATGAATATTATACCTTATCATGAAACATAGAAATGAATTGCGATATCGCGATTTGAGAAGCATTAGATCTCTATTGCTTCGATACGGAGACATCTGCAAGCGCTATTTCCTAGCAAGGAAGTATCGCAATTACATTCTTTTTAAGTGAATACGAGGTATACATAACACTCCACAGTGAATATTATATCTTATCATGAAACATAGAAAGGAGATGCGATATCGGGATTTAAGAAGCATAAAACACTATTTCTTCGATACGTAGACATCTGCAAACGCTAATTCCTAGCAAGGAAGGGTCGTATTTACATTCATTTGATGTGATTACGGGGTATACATAACACTGCACAATGATTACTATATCTTATCATGAAACATAGAAATGAGATGCGATATCGCTATTTAAGAAGCAATAGATCTCTATTGCTTCAATACGTAGACATCTGCCAACGCTATTTCCTAGCAAGGAAGTGTCGCATTTACATTCTCCTGAAGTGAGTACGAGGTATACATAACACTGCACAATGAATATTATATCTTATCATGAAACATAGAAATGAGATGCCTAATCGCGATTTTAAAAGCACTAGAAATCAATTTCTTCGATACGTAGGCATCTGCAAACGCTATTTCCTAGCTAGGAAGTGTCGCATTTACATTGTTTTGAAGTGAATACGAGGTATACATGACACTTCGCAATGAATATTGTATCTTATCATGAAACATAGAAATGAGATGCGATATCGCGTTTTAAGAAGAATTAGAACTCTATTGCTATGATACATAGGCATCTGCAAACGCTATTTCCTAGCAAGGAAGTGACGCATTATCATTCTTTTGAAGTGAATACGAGGTATACATAACATTGCACAATGAATATTGTATCTTAACGTGATACATATAAATGAGATGCGATATCGTGATTTAAGCGGCATCAGAACACTATTGCTTCGATACCTAGATATCTGCAAACGCTGCTTCCTAGCAAGGAAGTGGCGCATCTACATTCCTTTGAAGTGAATACGAGGTATACATGACACTCCGCAATGAATATTATATCTTATCATGAAACATAGAAATGAGATGCGATATCGCTATTTAAGAAGCAATAGATCTCTATTGCTTCAATACGTAGACATCTGCCAACGCTATTTCCTAGCAAGGAAGTGTCGCATTTACATTCTCCTGAAGTGAGTACGAGGTATACATAACACTGCACAATGAATATTCTATCTTATCATGAAACATTGAAATGAGATGCCTAATCGCGTTTTAAGAAGCATTAGAACACTATTGCTTCGATACGCTGACATCTGCAAACGCTACTTCCTAGCAAGGAAGTGTCGCATTTACATTCTTTTGAAGTGAATACGAGGTATACATAACACTACACAATGAATATTATTGCTTATCATGAGACATAGAAATGAGATGCGATATCGCGTTTTTAGTAGCATTAGAACTCTAATGCTACGATACGTAGACCCCTGCCAGCGCTATTTCCTAGAAAGGAAGTGGCGCATTGACATTCTTTTGAAGTGAATACCAGGAATACATAATACTCCACAATGAATATTATATCTTATCATAAAACGTAGAAATGAGATGCGATATGGCGTTTTAAGAAGCATTAGAACTCTATTGCTACGATACGTAGATATCTGGAAACGCTATTTCCTAGCAATGAAGTGTCGCATTTACTTTCATTTGAAGTGAATACGAAGTATACATGACACTTTGCAATGAATATTATATGATATCTTGAAACATAGGAATGAGATGCGATGCCGCGATTTAAAAAGCATTAGTAATCTATTGCTACGATTCGTAGTCATCTGCAAACGCTATTTAATAGCAAGGATGTGCCGCACTGACATTCATTTGAAGTGAATACGAGGTATACACAACACTTTGCAATGGATATTATATCTTATCAGGAAACATAGAAATGAGATGCGATATCGCTATTTAAGATGCATTGGAACTCTATTGCTTCGGTACGTAGACGTCTGCAAATGCTACTGCCCAGCAAGTAAGTGTCGCATTTACATTCTTTTGAAGTGAATGCGAGATATACATGACACTTCGCAATGAATATTATACCTTATCATGAAACATAGAAATCTGATGCGATATCGCGTTTTAAGAAGCATTAGAACTCTACTGCTACGATACGTAGACATCTGCAAACGCTATTTCCTAGCAAGGAAGTGTCATACTTACATTCATTTGAAGTGATACATGAATTACATTCATTGAAGTATACATGACACTCCGCAATGAATATTATATCTTATCCTAAAACAGAATTGAGGTGCTATATCTCATTTTAAGAAACATTAGAACGCTATTGCTTCGATATGTAGACATCTGCCAACGCTATTTCCTAGCAAGGAAGTGTCGCATTTACATTCATTTGAAGTGTATGCAAGGTATACATGACACTTCGCAATGAATATTATATCTTATAATGAAACATAGAAATGAGATGCTATATCTCGTTTTAAGAAGCATTCGAACCCTAATGCTACGATACGTAGACATCTGCAGACGCTATTTCCTAGCAAGGAAGTGTCGCATTTACATTCTTTTGAAGTGAATACGAGGTATTCATAACACTCCACAATGAATATTATATCTTTTCATGAAGCATATAAATGGGGAGCGATTTCTCGTTTTAAGAAGCATTGGAAATCTATTGCTTCGATACGTAGACATCTGCAAACGCTATTACCTAGCAATGAAGTGTCGCCTTTTAATACGTTTGAAGTGTATGCGTGGTATACAAGACACTTCGCAATGAATATTATATCTTATCATGGAACATAGAAATGAGTGCGATATCTCGTTTTAAGAAGCATTAGAAATCTGTGGCTTCGATACGTAGACATCTGCCATCGCTATATCCTAGCAAGGAAGTGTCGCATTTACATTCATTTGAAGTGTATGCGAGGTACACATGACACTCCGCAATGAATATTATATCTTATCATGAAACATAGAAATGAGATGCGATATCGCTATTTAAGAAGCAATAGATCTCTATTGCTTCAATACGTAGACATCTGCCAACGCTATTTCCTAGCAAGGAAGTGTCGCATTTACATTCTCCTGAAGTGAGTACGAGGTATACATAACACTGCACAATGAATATTATATCTTATCATGAAACATAGAAATGAGATGCCTAATCGCGATTTTAAAAGCACTAGAAATCAATTTCTTCGATACGTAGGCATCTGCAAACGCTATTTCCTAGCTAGGAAGTGTCGCATTTACATTGTTTTGAAGTGAATACGAGGTATACATGACACTTCGCAATGAATATTGTATCTTATCATGAAACATAGAAATGAGATGCGATATCGCGTTTTAAGAAGAATTAGAACTCTATTGCTATGATACATAGGCATCTGCAAACGCTATTTCCTAGCAAGGAAGTGACGCATTATCATTCTTTTGAAGTGAATACGAGGTATACATAACATTGCACAATGAATATTGTATCTTAACGTGATACATATAAATGAGATGCGATATCGTGATTTAAGCGGCATCAGAACACTATTGCTTCGATACCTAGATATCTGCAAACGCTGCTTCCTAGCAAGGAAGTGGCGCATCTACATTCCTTTGAAGTGAATACGAGGTATACATGACACTCCGCAATGAATATTATATCTTATCATGAAACATAGAAATGAGATGCGATATCGCTATTTAAGAAACAATAGATCTCTATTGCTTCAATACGTAGACATCTGCCAACGCTATTTCCTAGCAAGGAAGTGTCGCATTTACATTCTCCTGAAGTGAGTACGAGGTATACATAACACTGCACAATGAATATTCTATCTTATCATGAAACATTGAAATGAGATGCCTAATCGCGTTTTAAGAAGCATTAGAACACTATTGCTTCGATACGCTGACATCTGCAAACGCTACTTCCTAGCAAGGAAGTGTCGCATTTACATTCTTTTGAAGTGAATACCAGGTATACATATAACTGCGCAATGAATATTGTATCTTATCATGAAACATAGAAATGAGATGCGATATAGGGATTTAAGAAGAATTAGAACTCTGTTGCATCGATACGCAGACATGTCCAAACGCTATTTACTAGCAAGGATGCGTCGCATTTACATTCATTTGAAGTGCAGACGAGGTATACATGACACTTCGCAATGAATATTATATCTTATCATGAAACATAGAAATGAGATGCGACATCTCATTCTAAGAAGCATTAGAACTCTATAGCTTCGATACGTAGATATCTGCAAACGCTATTTCCTAGCAAAGATGTGTCCCATTTTCCTACATTTGAAGTGAATACGAGGTATACATAACACTGCACAATAAGTATTATATCTTATCGTGAAACATAGAAATGGGATGCGATATCGTAATCTACGAAGCATTAGAACTCTATTGCATCGATACGTAGACATCTGCAAACGCTACTTCCTAGCATGGAAGTGCCGCATTTACATTCATTTGTAGTGTATGCGAGGTATACATGACAATTGGCAATGAATACTATATCCTATCATGAAACATAGATATGAGATGCGATATCGCGTTCTAAGTAGCATTAGAACTCTATTGCTACGATACGCAGACATCTGGAAACCCTACTTCCTAGCAGCGAATTGCCGCATTTTCATTAGCTGAAGTGTGTGCGAGGTATACACTTCGGATCAAACTTCGCACTTATTATTATATCTTATTATGAAACATAGAAATGAGATGCGATATCCCGTTTTAAGAAGCCTTAGAACACTATTGCTTCGATACGTTGACATCTGCAAACGCTATTTCCTAGCAAGGAACTGCCGCATTTACATTCACTTGAAGTTTATGTGAGGTATAAGTGACACTTTGCAATGAATATTATATCTTATCATGAAACATAGAAATGAGTTGCGATATCGCGGTTAAAGAAGCGTTAGAGCTCTATTGCTACGATACGTAGACATCTGCAGACGCTATTTCCTAGCAAGGAAGTGTCGCATTTACATTCTATTGAAGTGAATACGAAGTACACATAACACTCAGCAATGAATATTATATCTTATCATGAGACATAGAAATGAGATGCGATATCGCGTTCTAAGGAGCATTAGAAATCTATTGCTTTGTTACGTGGACATCTGCCATCGCTATATCCTAGCAAGGAAGGGTCGCACTTACATTTATTTGAAGTGTATGCGTGGTATGCGTGACACTGCGCAATGAATATTATATCTTATCATGAAACATGGAAATGGGATGCTATATCTCGTTTTAAGAAACATTAGAACACCATTGCTACGATTCGTCGATATCTGCAGATGCTATTTCCCAGGAAGGAAGTGTCGCACTTACATTCTATTGAAGTCAATACGAGGTATACATAACACTCCACATTAAATATTATATCTTATCATGAAACATACAAATGAGATGCGACATCTCGTTTTACGAAGCATTAGAACTGTATTGTTTCGATACGTAGACATCTTGAAACGCCATTTCCTAGCAAGGAAGTATCGCATTTACACTCTTTTGAAGTGAATACGTTGTATACATGACACTTCGCAATGAATACTATATCTTACCATGAAACATAGAAATGAGATGCGGCATAGCGAATTAAGAATCGTTAGAACTCAATTGCTACGATACGTAGACATTTGCAAACGCTATTTCCTAGCAAGGAAGTGACGCATTTACATTCTTTTAAAGTGAATACGAGGTATACATGACTCTTCGCAATGAATATTATATCTTATCATGAAACAGAGAAATGAGATGCGGAATCCCGTTTTATGAAGCATTAGATATCTATGGCTTCGATACGTAGACATCTGCAAACGCTATTACCTAACAGGGAAGTGTCACATTTACATTCACTTGAAGTGTATGCGAGGTATATGTGACACTTCGCAATGAGTATTATGTCCTATCATGAAACATAGAAATGTGATGCGATATCGCGTTTTAAGAGGCATTAGAAATCTAGTGCTGCGATACGTAGACATCTGCAAACGCTATTTCCTAGCAAAGAAGAGACGCATTTACATTCATTTGAAGTGTATGCGAGGTATAAGTGACAATTCGCAATGAATATTTTATCTCATCATGAACATAGAAATGAGATGCGATATCGCTTTTTACGAAGCATTAGAACTCTATTGCTACGATACGTAGGCATCTGGAAACGCTATTCAATAGCAAGGTAGTGTCGCATTTATATTCCATTGAAGTGAATACGAGGTATACATATCAATCCACAATGAATTTTATACCATATAACGAAACATAGAAATGAAATGCGATATCGCGTTTTAAGAAGCATTAGAACTATATTGCTACGATACGTAGACGTCTGCAAACGCCATTTACTAGCAAGGAAGAGTTGCACTTACTTTCTTTTGAAGTGAATACGAGGTATACATAACACTGCACATTGAACATTATATCTTATCATGAAACATAGAAATGAGATGCGATATCGCGTTTTTAGTAGCATTAGAACTCTAATGCTACGATACGTAGACTCCTGCCAGCGCTATTTCCTAGAAAGGAAGTGTCGCATTGACATTCTTATGAAGTGAATACCAGCAATACATAATACTCCACAATGAATATTATATCTTATCATAAAACATAGAAATGAGATGCTATATGGCGTTTTAAGAAGCATTAGATCTCTATTGCTACGATACGTAGATATCTGGAAACGCTATTTCCTAGCAAGGAAGTGTCGCATTTACTTTCATTTGAAGCGAATACGAAGTATACATGACACTTCGCAATGAATATTATATCTTATCGTGAAACATAGAAATGAGATGCGATGTCGCGTTATAAGAAGCATTAGAATTCCATTGCTTCGATACGTAGACGTCTGCAAACGCCATTTCCTAGCAAAGAAGAGTCGCACTTACTTTCTTTTGAAGTGAATACGAGGTATACATAACACTGCACATTGAATATTATATCTTATCATGAAACATAGAAATGAGATGCGATATCGCGATTTATGAAGCATTAGAACTCTATTGCTTCCATACGTAGACATCTGCAGAAGCAACTTCTAGCAAGGAAGTGTCGTATTAACATTCTTTTGAATGGTATACGAGGTACACATGACACTTCGCAATGAATATTATATCTTATCATGAAACATAGAAATGAGATGCGATATCGCGTTCTAAGGAGCATTAGAACTCTATTGCTTCGATACGTAGACATCTGCAGACGCTATTTCCTAGCAAGGAAGTGTCGCATTTACATTCTTTTGAAGTGGATACCAGGAATACATAATACTCCACAATGAATATTATACCTTATCATGAAACATAGAAATCTGATGCGATATCGCGTTTTAAGAAGCATTAGAACTCTACTGCTACGATACGTAGACATCTGCAAACGCTATTACCTAGCAATGAAGTGTCGCCTTTTAATACGTTTGAAGTGTATGCGTGGTATACAAGACACTTCGCAATGAATATTATATCTTATCATGGAACATAGAAATGAGTGCGATATCTCGTTTTAAGAAGCATTAGAAATCTGTGGCTTCGATACGTAGACATCTGCCATCGCTATATCCTAGCAAGGAAGTGTCGCATTTACATTCATTTGAAGTGTATGCGAGGTATACATGACACTTCGCAATGAATATTATATCTTATCATAAAACATAGAAATGAGATGCGATATTGCGATTTAAGAAGCATTAGAACTCCATTGCTTCGATACGTAGACGTCTGCAAACGCCATTTACTAGCAAGGAAGAGTTGCACTTACTTTGTTTTGAAGTGAATACGAGGTATACATAACACTGCACATTGAATATTATATCTTATCATGAAACATAGAAATGAGATGCGATATCGCGTTTTTAGTAGCATTAGAACTCTAATGCTACGATACGTAGACACCTGCCAGCGCTATTTCCTAGAAAGGAAGTGTCGCATTGACATTCTTATGAAGTGAATACCAGCAATACATAATACTCCACAATGAATATTATATCTTATCATAAAACAAAGAATTGAGATGCGATATGGTGATTTAAGAAGCATTAGAACTCTATTGCTTCGATACGTAGACACCTGCAGACGCTACTTCCTAGCAAGGAAGTGTCGCATTTACATTCTTTAGAAGTGAATCCGAAGTATACATGACATTCCGCAATGAATATTATATCTTATCATAAAACACAGAAATGAAATGCGATTTCGCGTTTTAAGAAGCATTAGAACTCTGTTGCTTCGATACGTAGACGTCTGCCATCGCTATTACCTAGCAAGGAAGTGTCGCATTTACATTCATTTGAAGTATATGCGAGGTATACAAGATACTTCGCAAAGAATATTACGTCTTACCATGATTCATAGAATTGAGATGCGATATCGCGTTTTGAGAAGCGCTAGAACTCTATTGCTACGATACATAGACATCTGCAAACGCTATTTCCTAGCAAGGAAGTGTCGCATTTACAATCCTTTGAAGTGAATACGAGGTATGCATAACACTCCACAATGAATATTATACCTTATCATGAAACATAGAAATGAAATGCGATATCGCGATTTGAGAAGCATTAGATCTCTATTGCTTCGATACGGAGACATCTGCAAGCGCTATTTCCTAGCAAGGAAGTATCGCAATTACATTCTTTTTAAGTGAATACGAGGTATACATAACACTCCACAGTGAATATTATATCTTATCATGAAACATAGAAAGGAGATGCGATATCGGGATTTAAGAAGCATAAAACACTATTTCTTCGATACGTAGACATCTGCAAACGCTAATTCCTAGCAAGGAAGGGTCGTATTTACATTCATTTGATGTGATTACGGGGTATACATAACACTGCACAATGATTACTATATCTTATCATGAAACATAGAAATGAGATGCGATACGACGATTTAAGAAGCATTAGAACTCTTTTGCTACGACACGTAGACATCTGCAAACGCTATTACCTAGGATGCAAGTGTCGCATTTACAATCTGTTGAAGTGAATACGAGGTGTACACAACACTCCACAATGAATATTATATCTTATCATGAAACATTGAAATGAGATGTGATATCGCGTTTTAAGTCGCGTTAGAATTCTATTGCTTCGATACGTAGACATCTGCAAACGCTATTTCGTAGGAAGCAAGTGTCGCATTTGCATTCTTTTGATGTGAATACGGGGTATGCATAACACTCCACGATGATTGTTGTACCTTATCACGAAACAAAGAAATGAAATGCCACATCGCGGTTTAAGAAGCATTAGAACTCTATTGCTTCGATACGTAGTCAACTGAAAACGCTACTTCCTAGCAAGAAAATGTCGCATTTACATTCTTTTGAAGTAAATACGAGGTATACATAACAGTGCACTATGTATATTATATCTTATCATGAAACATAGAAATGAGATGCGATTTTGCGATTTAAGAAGCATTAGAACTCTATTGCTTCGATACGTAGACTTCTGCAAACGCTATTTCCTCGCACGGAAGTGTCGCATTTACATTCATTTGAAGAGTATGCGAGGTATACATGACACTTGCTAATTAATATTATATCTTATCATGAAACATAGAAATGAGATGCGATATCGCGATTTAAGAAGCATTAGATCTCTATTGCTACGATTCGTAGACATCTGCAATCGCTATTTCCTAGCAAGGAAGTGTCGCATTTACATTCATTTGAAGCGTTGCCAAGAAATACATAGCACTTCGCAATGAATATTATATCTAATCATGAGACATAGGAATGAGATGCTATATCGCGTTTTAAGAAGAATCAGAACTCTATTGCATCGATACGTAGACACCTGCAAACACCATTTCCGCGCAAGGAAGGGTTGCATTTACATTCTTGTGAAAGGAATACGAGGTATAAATAACACTTCGCAATGAATATTATATCTAATCATGAGACATAGAAATGAGATGCCGTATGGCGATTTAAGAAGCATTAGAACACTATTGCCTCGATACGTAGACATCTGGTAACGCTATTTCCCAGCAAGGTAGTGTCGCATTTACATTCATTTGAAGCCTATGTGTGTTATACATGACAATTCGCAATGAGTATTATATCATATTATGAAACATAGAAATGAGATGCGATATGGCGATTTATGAAGCATTATAACACCATTGCTTCGATACGTAGACATCTGCATACGCTACTTCCTAGCTAGGAAGTGCCGCATTTACATTCTTTTGAAGTGAATACGAAGTGTACATGACACTTCGCAATGAATATTATATCATATCATAAAACATTAAAATGAGATGCGATATCTCGTTTTAAGAATCATTAGAACTTTGTTGCTTCGATACATAGACATCTGCCATCGCTATTTTCTATCAAGGAAGTCTCGCATTTACATCCATTTGAAGCGTATGCAAGGTATACAAGACACATCGCACTGAATATTTTATTTTATCATGAATCACATAAATGAGATGCAATATCGCGATTTAAGAACGACTAGAAATCTATTGCTTCGATACGTAGACATATGCTAACGCTATTTACTAGCAAGGAAGTGTCGCATTTACATTGTTTTGAAGTGAATACGAGGTATACATAACACTCCACAACGAATATTATATCTTATCATGAAACATAGAAATGAGGATCGATTTCGCGTTTTAAGAAGCATTAGAACTCTATTGCTTCGGTACGTAGATATCTCCAGACGCTAATTCCTAGCAGGGAAGTGTCGCATTTACAATCTTTTGAAGCGAATACGAGGCATACATAACACTCCACAATGAATATTATACCTTCTCATGAAACATAGGAATGAGATGCGATATCTCGTATTAAGAAGCATTAGAACTATATATCTACGATACGTAGACATCTGCAAACGCTATTTCCTAGCAAGGAAGCGTTGCATTTACATTCTTTTGAAGTGAATATGAGGAAAACATGACACTCCGCATTGAATATTATGTCTTATCATGAAACATAGAAATAGGATGCGATATAGCGATATAGGAATCATTAGAACACTATTGCTACGATACATAGACATCTGCAAACGCTATATCCTGGCAAGGAAGTGTCGCATTTACATTCTTTTGAAGTGAATACGCGGTATACATAGCACTCCACAATGAAAATTATACCTTATCACGTAACATAGAAACGAGATTCTATATCGCGATTTAAGAAGCATTAGAACCCTATTGCTTCGATACGGAGACATCTGCAAACGCTATTTCCTAGCATGGAAGTGTCGCATTTACATTCTATTGAAGTGAATACGAGGTATACATGACACTCCACAACGAATATTATATCTTATCATGAAACATAGAAATGAGATGCGATATGGCGGTTTATGAAGCATAAGAACTCTAATGCTACAATACGAAGACATCTCCAAACGCAACTTCCTAGCAAGGAAGTGTCGCACTTACATTCTTGTGAAAGGAATACGAGGTATACATGACACTTCGCAACGAATATTATATCTTATCATGAAACATAGAAATGAGATGCGATATGGCGATTTATGAAGCATTGGAACTCTACTGCTTCGATACATAGACATCTGCCGACGCTATTTCCTAGCAAGGAAGTGTCGCGTTTACATTCATTTGAAGTGTATGCGAGGTATACAATACACTTCGCAATGAATATTATATTTTATCGTGAAACATAGAAATGAGATGCGATCTTGCGATATAAGAAGCATTAGAAATCTAATGCTACGACACGTAGACATCTGCAAATGCTATTTCCTAGCAAGGAAGTCTCGCATTTACATTCTTTTGAAGTGAATGTGAGGTACACATAACATTGCACAATGAATATTATATCTTATCATGAAACATAGGAATGAGATGCGATATTGCGCTTTCAGAAGCATTAGAACTCTATTACTACGATACGTAGATATCTGGAAACGCTATTTCCTAACAAGGAAGTGTCGCAACTACATTCTTTTGAAGTGAATACGTGGTATACATAACACTCCACCATGAATATTATATCTTATCACGAGACATAGACATGGGATGCGATATCCCGTCTTAAGAAGCATCAGATCTCTATTGATTCGATACGTAGTCATCTGCAAACGCTATTTCAAAGCAAGGTAGTGTCGCATTTGCATTCTTTTGAAGTGAGTGCGAGGTATGCATAATACCCCACAATGAATATTATATCTTATCATGGAACATAGAAATGAGATGCGATATGGCGATTTAAGAAGCAGTAGATCTCTATTGCTTCGATACGTAGACATCTGCAGACGCTATTTGCTAGCAAGGAAAAATCGCAATTACACTCTTTTGAAGCGAATACGAGGTATACATGTCGCTCCATAATGAATATTATATCTTATCACGAAACATAGAAATTAGATGCGATATCGCGATTTAAGAAGCATTAGAACCCCTATTGCTTCGATACGGAGACATCTGCAAACGCTGTTTCCTAGCAAGAAAGTGTCGCATTTACATTCTTATGACGTGAATACGAGGTATACATAACACCCCACAATGAATATTATATCGTATCATGAGACATAGAAATGAGATGCGATATCGCGTTTTAAGCAGCATTAGAACTCTATTTCTACCATACGTAAATATCTGCAAACGCTATTTCCTAGGAAGGAAGTGTCGGATTTACATTCTTTTGTAGTGAATACGAGGTATGCATGACACGTCGCAATGAATATTATACCTTGTCATGAAACATAGAAATGAGATGCGATATCTCGTTTTAAGAAGCATATGAACTCCATTGCTTCGATACGCAGACATATGAAAACGCTATTTCCCAGCATGGAAGTGTCGCATTTACATTGTTTTCAAGTGAATACGAAGTACACATGACATTTCGCAATGAATATTGAATCTTATCATGAAACATAGAAATGATATGCGATTTCGCGTTTTAAGAAGCATTAGAAATCTATTGCTTCGATACGGAGACATCTGCGATCGCTCCTTCCTAGCGAGGAAAGGTCGCATTTAAATTCTTTTGTAGTAAGTACGAGGTATACATATCACTGCACAATGAATATTATATCTTATCATGAGACCTGGAAATGAGATGTGATATCGCGTTTTACGAAGCACTAGAACACTATTGTTTCGATACGTAGACATCTGGAAACGCAATTTCCTAGCAAGGAAGTGTCACATTTATTCCTTTGAAGGGAATACAAGGTATACATAACACTCCACAATGAATATTATATCTTATCATGAAACATAGAAATGAGATGCGATATGACGATTTAAGAAGCATTATAATTCTATTGGTTCGATGCGTAGACATCTGCAAATGCTATTTCCTAGCAAGGAAGTGACGCATTTTAATTCGTTTGAAGTGAATACGAGGTATAGATAACACTGCACAATGAATATTATATCTTATCATGAAACATAGAAATGAGTTGCGATATCGCGATATATGCAGCATTAGAAATCTATTGCTTCGATACGTAGACATCTGCCAACGCTATTTCCTAGCAAGGAAGTGTCGCATTTACATTCTTTTGAGGTGAACACGAGGTATACATAACACTCCACAATGAATATTATATCTTATCATGAGACATAGAAATGAGATGCGATATCGCTATTTAAGGAGCATTAGAACTCCCTTTCTTCGATACGTAGACACCTGCAAACGTTATTTCCTAGCAATGTGGTGTCGCATTTACATTCTTTTGAAGTGAATACGAGGAGTACATGGCAATCCACAATGTATATTATACCTGATCACGAAACATAGAAATGAGTTGCGACATCTCGTTTTAAGAGGCATTGGAACTCTATTGTTGCGATACGTAGACATCTGGAAACGCCATTTCTTAGCTAGGAAGTGTCCCTATTACATTCTTTTGAAGTGAATACGAGGTATACATAACACTGCACAATGAATATTATATCTTATCATGAGACATAGAAATGAGATGCGATATCGCGTTTAAAGTAGCATTAGAACACTATTGCTTCGATACGTAGACATCTGGATACGCTATTTGCTAGAATGGAAGTGTCGCATTGACATTCTTTTGAAGTGAATACGAGGTATACGAAGCACTCCACAATGAATATTATATCTTATCATGAAACATAGAAATGGGATGCGATATCGCGTTTTATGGAGCGGTAGAACTCTATTGCTACGATACGTAGACATCTGCTAACTCTATTTCCTAGGAAGGAAGTGTCGCATTTACATTCCTTTGATGTGAATGCCAGGTATACATGACACTTTGCAATGAGTATTATATTTTATCATGGAACATAGAAATGAGATGCGATATCCCGTTTTAAGTAGCATTAGAACTCTATTGCTTCGATACGTGGATATCAGGAAACGCTACTTCCTAGCAAGGAAGTGTCGCATTTACATTCTTTTTAAGAGTAGACGAGATATGCATAACCATTCGCAATGAATATTATATCTTATCACGAAACATAGAAATGAGATGCGATATCGAGGTTTAAGAAGCATTAGAACCCCTTTTGCATCGATATGGAGACATCTGAAAACGCTATTTCCTAGCAAGGAAGTGTCGCATTTACGTGCTTTTGAAATGAGTACGAGGTATACATGACATGTCGAAGTGAAAATTATATCTTATCATGAAACAGAAATGAGATGCGATATCGCGTTTTAAGAAGCAGTAGAACTCTATTGCTACGATACGTGGACATCTGCAACCGCTATTTCCTAGCTAGGAAGTGTCGCATTTACATTGTTTTGAAGTGAATACGAGGAATACATAACAATCCACATTGAATATTATACCTGATCACGAAACATAGAAATGAGTTGCGACATCTCGTTTTAAGAGGCATTAGAACTCTATTTTTGAAATACGTAGACATCTGGAAACGCCATTTCTTAGCTAGGAAATGTCCCTATTACATTCTTTTGATGTGAATACGAGGTATACATAACACTGCACAATGAATATTATATCTTATCATGAGACATAGAAATGAAATGCTATATCGCGTTTAAAGTAGCATTAGAACACTGTTGCTTCGATACGTAGACATCTGGATACGCTATTTGCTAGAATGGAAGTGTCGCATTGACATTCTTTTGAAGTGAATACGAGGTATACGAAGCACTCCACAATGAATATTATATCTTATCATGAAACATAGAAATGGGGTGCGATATCGCGTTTTATGAAGCGGTAGAACTCTATTGCTACGATACGTAGACATCTGCAAAAGATATTTCCTAGGAAGGAGGTGTCGCATTTACATTCCTTTGAAGTGAATGCCAGGTATACATGACACTCCGCAATGAATATTATATCTTATCATGAAACATAGAAATGAAATGCGATATCCCGGTTTGAGAAGCATTAGAACTTTATTGCTTCGACACGTAGACATCTGCCAACACTATTTCCAAGCAATGAAGTGTCGCAATTACATTCATTTGAAGTGTATGCGAGGTATAAGTGATACTTCGCAATGAACATTATATCTTATCATGAAACATAGAAATGAGATGCGATATCGCGTTTTGAGAAGCATTAGAGCTCTATTGCTACGATAAGTAGACATGTGCAAACGCTATTTAATAGCAAGGAAGTGTCGCATTTACATTCAGTTGAAGTGTATGCGAGGTATACTAGACACTTCGCAAAGAATATTATATCTTATCATGAAACATTGAAATGTGATGTGATATGACGACTTAAGGCGCATTAGAAGTATATTGGTTCGATACGTAGACATCTGCAAACGCTTTTTCCTAGCAAGGAAGTGTCGCATTTACATTCTTTTGAAGTGAATACGAGGTATACGAAGCACTCCACAATGAATATTATATCTTATCATGAAACATAGAAATGGGATGCGATATCGCGTTTTATGAAGCGGTAGAACTCTATTGCTACGATACGTAGACATCTGCTAACTCTATTTCCTAGGAAGGAAGTGTCGCATTTACATTCCTTTGATGTGAATGCCAGGTATACGTGACACTTTGCAATGAGTATTATATTTTATCATGGAACATAGAAATGAGATGCGATATCCCGTTTTAAGTAGCATTAGAACTTTATTGCTTCGATACGTGGATATCAGGAAACGCTACTTCCTAGCAAGGAAGTGTCGCATTTACATTCTTTTGAAGTGAATTCGTGGTATACATGACACTTCGCAATGAATATTATATCTTATTATGAAACATAGAAATGAGATGCGATATGGCGTTTTAAGAAGCATTAGAAATCTATTGCTGCGATACGTAGTGATCTGGAAACGCTATCTTCTAGCAAGGAGGAGTCGCCTTTACATTCTTTTGAAGTGCATTCGTGGTATACATGACACTTCGCAACGAATATTTTATCTTATCATGAAACATTGAAATGAGATGCGATATCGCGTTTTAAAAAGCATAATAACTCTATTGCCACGATACGTAGATATTTACAAACGCTATTTCCTAGGATGGAAATGACGCATTTACATTTGTTGGAAGTGAATACGAGGTATACAAGACACTTCGCAATGAATATTATATCTTATCATGAAACACAGAAATGAGATGCGATGTCGCGTTTTAAAAAGCATTATAAATCTATTGCTTCGATACGTAGACATCTGCAAACGCTATTTCCTAGCAAGGAAGTGTCGGATTTACATTCATTTGAAGTGTATGCGAGGTATACGTAACACTTCGCAATGAATGTTATATCTTATTATGAAACATAGGAATGAGATGCGACACCTCGTTTTAAGAAGCATTAGAACTCTATTGCTTCGATACGTAGACGTCTGCAAGCGCTATTTCCTAGCAAGGAAGTGTCGCATTTACATTCAGTTGAAGTGTATGCGATGTATACGTGACACTTCGCAATGAATATTATACCTTATCATGAAGCATAGAAATGTGATGCGATATCGCGTTTCAAGAAGCATAAGAACCCTATTGCTCCGATAAGTAGACATCTGCAAACGCTACTTCCTAGCAATGAAGTGTCGCATTTACATTCCTTTGAAGTGAATACGTGGTATACATGACACTTCGCAATGATTATTATATCTTATCATGAAACATAGAAATGAGATGCGATATCGCGTTTCGAGAAGCATTAGAACTCTATTGCTACGATACGTAGACATCTGCAAACGCTATTTCCTAGCAAGGAAGTGTCGTATTTACATCATTTTGAGGTGAATACGGGGTATACATAACACTGCACAATGAATATTACATCTTATCATGAAACATAGAAATGAGATGCGATATGACGATTTAAGAAGCATTAGAACTCTATTGCTTCGATACGAAGACATCTGCAAACGCCATTTCCAAGCAAGGAAGTGTCGCATTTACATTCTTAGGAAGTGTAGACGAGATATACATAACACTCCACAATGAATATTGTATCTTATCATGAAACATATAATTGAGGATCGATTCGCGTTTTAAGAAGCATTAGAACACTATTGCTACGATACGGAGACATCTGCAGACGCTATTTCCTAGCAAGGAAGTGTCGCATTTACATTCTTTTGAAGTGAATACGAGGTATACATAACACTCCACAATGAATATTATATCTTATCATGAAACATAGAATTGTGGAGCGGTTTCGCATCTTAAGAAGCATTAGAAATCTATTGCTTCGATACGTAGACATCTGCAATAGCTATTTCCTAGCAAGGAAGTGTCGCATTTATATTCTTTTGAAGTGAATGCGAGGTATACATAACATTGAACAATGAATATTATATATTATCATGAAACATAGAAATGAGATGCGATATCGCGATATAAGAAGCATTAGAACTTTATTGCTTCGATACGTAGACATCTGCAAACGCTATTTCCTAGCAAGGAAGTGTCGCATTTACATTCATTTAAAGTGAATACGAGGAATACATGAAACTTCGCAATGCATACTATATCTTATCATGAAACATAGAAATGAGATTCGATATCCCGTTTCAAGAAGCATTAGAACTACTCTATTGCTTCGATACGTAGACATCTGCAATCGCTATTTCCTAGCAAGGAAGTGTCGCATTTACATTCATTTGAAGTGTATGCGAGGTATACATAACACTTCGCAATGAATATTATATGTTATCATGAAACATAGAAATGAGATGCGATGTCTCGTTTTAAGAAGCATCATAACACGCTTGCTACAATACGTAGACATCTGCAAACGCTATTTCCTAGCAAGGAAGTGTCGCATTTACATTCATCTGTAGTGCATGCGAGGTATACATGACACTTCGCAATGAATATTATATCTTATCATGAAACATACAAATGAGATGCGACATCTCGTTTTAAGAAGCATTAGAACTCTATTGCTTCGATACGGAGACATCTGCAAACGCTATTTCCTAGCAAGGAAGTGTAGCATTTACATTCTCTTGAAGTGAATACGAGGTATACATGACACCTTTCAGTGAATATTATATCTTATCATGAAACATAGTCATGAGATGCGAAATCGCGATTTAAGAAGCATTAGAACTCTAATGCTTCGATACGTAGACATCTGGAAACGTAATTTCCTAGAGTGGAAGTGTCGCATTTACATTCAGTTGAAGTGAATACGAGGTATGCATGTCACTTCACAATGAATATTATACCTTATCATGAAACATAGAAATGAGATGCGAAGGCGCGTTTTAAGAAGCATTAGAACTCTATTGCTTCGACACGTAGACAACTGCAAACGCTATTTCCTGGCAAGGAAGTGTCGCATTTACATTCACTTGAAGTGTATGCGAGGTATACATGCCGCTTGGCAATGAATATCATATCTTATCATGAAACATAGAAATGAGATGCGATATCGCGTTTTAGGAAGCATCAGAACACAATTGCTACGATACGTAGACATCTGCAAATGCCAATTCCTAGCAAGTAAGTGTCGCAGTTACATTCTTTTGAATTGTATGCGAGGTATACATAACACTACACAATGAATATTATATCTTATATCGAAACATATGAATGAGATGCGATATCGCGATTTAAGAAGCATTACAACTCTATTGCTTCGATACGTAGACATCTGGAGACGTAATTTCCTAGAATGGAAGTGTCGCATTCTTATTCAATTGAAGTGTATGCGAGGTATACTTGACACTTCGCAATGAATATTATATCTTATCATGGAACATTGAAGTGAGGAGCGACATCGCGTTTTAAGAAGCATCAGAACTCTATTGCTATGATACGTAGACATCTCCAAACGCTATTTCCTAGAAAGGAAGTGTCGCATTTACATTCATTTGAAGTGAATACGAGGAACACATGAAACTTCGCAATGAATATTATATCTTATCATGCAACGTAGCAATGAGATGCGATATCGCGTTTTAAGAGGCATTAGAACTCTATTGCTTCGATACGTAGACATCTGGAAACGTATTTTCCTAGAAAGGAAGTGTCGCATTTACATTCAATTGAAGTGTAGACGAGAAACACATAACACTTCGCAATGAATATTATATCTTATCATAAGACATAGAAATGTGATGCGATATCGCGTTAAGTTCGGAGTATATGGGTTAAGTTTTAAGATGCACTAGAACTCTACTGCTTCGATACGTAGACATCTGCAACACGCTATTTCCTAGCTAGGAAGTGTCGCATTTACATTCATTTGAAGTGTATGCGATGTATACGTGAAACTTCGAAATGAATATTATATCTTATCGTGAAACATAGAAATGAGATTCGATATCGCGTTTTGAGAAGCATTAGAACTCTATTGCTTCGATACGTAGACATCTGCAATCGCTATTTCCTAGCAAGGAAGTATCGCATTTACATTCATTTGAAGTGTATGCGAGGTATACATAACACTTCGCAATGAATATTATATGTTGTCATGAAACATAGAAATGAAATGCGATATCTCGTTTTAGGAAGCATTATAACACGCTTGCTACGATACGTAGGCATCTGCAAACTCTATTTCCTAGCAAGGAAGGGTCGCATTTACTTTCATTTGAAGTGAATACGAGGAACACATGAAACTTCGCAATGAATATTATATCTTATCATGAAACACAGTAATGAGATTCGATATCCCGTTTCAAGAAGCATTAGAACTCTATTGCTTCGATACGTAGACATCTGCAAATTCTATTTCCTAGCAAGGAAGTGTCGCATTTACACTCATTTGAAGTGAATACGAGGTATACATGACACTTCGCAATGAATATTATATCTTGTAATGAAACATAGGAATGAGATGCTATCTCGCGTTTTAAGAAGAATTAGAACTCTATTTCTACGATACGTAGACATCTGCAGACGCTATTTCCTAGCAAGGGAGTGTCGCATTTACATTCATTTGAAGTGTATGCGATGTATACGTGACACTTTGCAATAAATATTACATCTTATCATGAAACATAGAAATGAGATGCGATATCGCGTTTTGAGATGCAATAGAAATCTAATGCTACGATACGCAGAAATCTGCAAACGCTATTTCCTAGCACGGAAGTGTCGCATTTACATTCATTTGAAGTGAATACGAGGAATACATGAAACTTCGCAATGAATATTATATCTTATCATGAAGCATAGAAATGAGATGCGATATCCCGTTTCAAGAAGCATTAAAACTCTATTGCTTCGATACGTAGACATCTGCAATCGCTATTTCCTAGCTAGGAAGTGTCGCACTTACATTCATTTGAAGTGTATGCGAGGCATACATAACACTTCGCAATGAATATTATATGTTGTCATGAAACATAGAAATGAGATGCGATATCTCGTTTTAGGAGCCATTATAACACGCTTGCTACGATACGTAGACATCTGCAAACTCTATTTCCTAGCAAGGAAGTGTCGCATTTACATTCATTTGAAGTGAATACGAGGAATACATGAAACTTCGCAATGAATATTATATCTTATCATGAAACACAGTAATGGGATTCGATATCCCGTTTCAAGAAGCATTAGAACTCTATTGCTTCGATACGTAAACATCTGCAAACTCTATTTCCTAGCAAGGAAGTGTCGCATTTACACTCATTTGTAGTGAATACGAGGAATACATGAAACTTCGCAATGAATATTATATCTTATCATGAAACATAGAAATGAGATGCGATATCCCGTATCAGGAAGCATTAGAACTCTATTGCTTCGATACGTAGACGTCTGCAAACGCTATTTCCTAGCAAGGAAGTGTCGCATTTACATTCATTTGTACTGTATGCGATGTATACGTGACACTTCGCAATAAATATTGTATCTTATCATGAAACATAGGAATGAGATGCGATATCGCGTTTTGAGATGCAATAGAAATCTAATGCTACGATACGCAGAAATCTGCAAACGCTATTTCCTAGCAAGGAAGTGTCGCATTTACATTCATTTGAAGTGAATACGAGGAATACATGAACTTCGCAATGAATATTATATCTTACCATGAAGCATAGAAATGAGGTGCGATATCCCGTTTCATGAAGCATTAGAACTCTATTGCTTCAATACGTAGACATCTGCAAACGCTATTCCCTAGCAAGGAAGTGTCGCATTTACATTCGTCTGAAGTGAATACGAGGAATACATGAAAGTTCGCAGTGAATATTATGTCCTATCATGAAACATAGAAATGTGATGTGATATCGCGTTTTAAGAAAATTCAGAACTCTATTGCTACGATACGTAGACATCTACAAACGCTATTTCCTAGCAAGGACGTGTCGCGTTTACATTCTTTTGGAGTAAATGCGAGGTATACATAACATTGCACAATGAATATTATATGTGTTCATGAAACATAGTAATGATATGCGATATCACGATTTAAGATGCATTAGAACATTATTGCTTCGATACGTAGACATCTGCAAACGCTATTTCCTAGCAAGGAAGTGTCGCATTTGCATTCATTTGAAGTGAATACGAGGAATACATGAAACTTCGCAATGAATATTATATCTTATCATGAAACATAGAAATGTGATGTGAGAGCGCGTTTTAGGAAGCATTAGAACTCTATTGCTACGATGCGTAGGCATCTGCAGACGCTGTTTCCTAGCAAGGAAGTGTCGCATTTACATTCATTTGAAGTGAATAAGAGGTTAACATAACACTCCACAATGAATATTATATCTTATCATGAAACAGTGAAATGTGATGCGATTTCGCGTTTTAAGAAGCGTTAGAATTCTATTGCATCGATACGTAGACATCTGCAAACGCTATTTCGTAGGAAGCAAGTGTCGCATTTACATTCTTTTGATGTGAATACGGGGTATACATAACACTCCACGATGATTGTTGTACCTTATCACGAAACAAAGGAATGAAATGCCACTTCGCGGTTTAAGAAGCATTAGAACTCTATTGCTTCGATACGTAGACATCTGCAAACGCTATTTCCTAGCAAGGAAGTGTCGTATTTACATTCTTTTGAAGTGAATACGCGGTATACCTGACACTTCGAAATGAGTATTATATCATATCATGAAACATAGAAATGAGATGCGATATCGCAAATTAAGAAGCATTAGTACTCTATTGCTTCGATACGTAGATATCTGGAATCGTTATTTCCTAGAAAGGAAGTGTCGCATTTTCATTCTTTTGAGGTGAATACAAGGTATACATGACACATCGCAATGCATATCATATCTTATCATGAAACATAGAAATGAGATGCGATATCGCGTTTTAAGAAGCATCAGAACTCTATAGCTTCGATACGTAGACATCTGGAAACACTTCTTCCTAGCAGGGAAGTGTCGCACTTACATTCATTTGAAGTGAATATTAGGAGTATATAACACTTCGCAATGAATATTATATCTTATCATGAAACATAGAAATGAGATGCGATATCGCGCTTTAAGAAGCGTTAAAAATCTATTGCTACGATACGTAGACATCTGCAAACGCTAATTCCTATCAAGGAAGGGTCGTATTTACATTCATTTGATGTGATTACAGGGGAAAAAATAACACTGCACAATGATTACTTTATCTTATCATGAAGCATAGAAATGAGATGCGATATGACGATTTAAGAAGCATTAGAACTCTATTGCTACGACACATAGACATCTGCAAACGCTATTACCTAGGATGGAAGTGTCGCATTTACAATCTGTTGAAGTGAATACGAGGTGTACATAACACTCCTGAATGAATATTATATCTTATCATGAAACATAGAAGTGAGATGCGATATCGCGTTTTAAAAAGCATTATAACTCTATTGCTAATATACGTAGATATCTGCAAACGCTATTTCCTAGCATGGAAATGTCGCATTTACATTCTTTTGAAGTGAATACGAGGTTAACATTACACTTCGCAATTAATATTATATCTTATCATGAAGCATAGAAATGAGATGCGATATCCCGCTTCAAGAAGCATTAGAACTCTATTGCTTCGATACGTAGACATCTGCAATAGCTATATCCTAGCATGGAAGTGTCGCATTTATATTCTTTTGAAGTGAGTGCGAGGTATACATAACATTGCACAATGAATATTATATATTATCATGAAACATAGAAATGAGATGCGATATCTCGTTTTAATAAGCATTATAACACGCTTGCTACGATACGTAGACATCTCCAATAGCGATTTCCTAGCAAGGAAGTGTCGCATTTATATTCTTTTGAAGTGAATGCGAGGTATACATAACATTGCATAATGAATATTATATCTTATCATGAAACGTAGAAGTGAGATGCGATATCGCGATTTAAGAAGCATTACAACTCTATTGCTTCGATCCGTAGACATCTGCAAACGCTAGTTCCTAGCAAGGAAGTGTTGCATTTACATTCTTTTGAAGTGAATACGAGGTATACATGACACTCCACAATGAATATTATATCTTATCATGAAACATAGAAATGAGATGCGATATCTCGTTTTAAGAAGCATTAGAACTCCTTTGCTTCGATACATAGACATCTGCCAACGCTATTTCCTAGCAAGGGAGAGTCGCATTTACATTCATTTGAAGTGAATACGAGGTATACATAACACCGCACAATGAATATTATAGCTTATAGTGTAGGGTAGAATTGAGATGCAATATCGCGTTTTAAGAAGCATTAGAACTCTGTTGCTTCGATACGTAGACGTCTGCCATCGCTATTACCTAGCAAGGAAGTGTCGCATTTACATTCATTTGAAGTGTATGCGAGGTATACAAGATACTTCGCAATGAATATTACGTCTTACCATGATTCATAGAATTGAGATGCGATATCGCGTTTTGAGAAGCACTAGAACTCTATCGCTACGATACATAGACATCTGCAAACGCTATTTCCTAGCAAGGAAGTGTCGCATTTACATTCTATTGAGGTGAATACGATGTATACATAACACTGCACAATGAATATTATATCTTATCATAAAACACAGAAATGTGATGCGATATCTCGTTTTAAGGAGCATTAGTACTCTGTTGCTTCGGTACGTAGACATCTGCAAACGCTACTTCCTAGCAAGGAAGTGTCGCATTTACATTCATTTGAAGTGTATGCGAGGTATACATGACACTCCACAATGAACATTATATCTTATCATGAAACATAGAAATGAGATGCGATATCTCGTTTTAAGAAGCATTAGAACTCTATTTCTTCGATGCGTAGACATCTGGAAACGTTATTTCCTGGAAAGGAAGTGTCGCATTTACATTTATTTGAAGTGTAGGCGAGGAATACATAACACTTCGCAATGTATATTATATCTTATCTTGAAACATAGAAGTGAGATGCGATATCGCGATTTAAGGAGAAATAGAACTCTATTGCTATGATACGTAGACATCTGGAAACTCTATTTCCTAGCAAGGAAGAGTCGCAATTACATACTTTTGATGTGAATACGAGGGATACATAACACTTCGCAATGAATATTATATCCTATCATGAAACATAGAAGTGAGATGTGACATCCCGTTTTAAGAAGCATTAGAACTGTATTGCTACGATACGTAGACATCTGCAAACGCAATTTCCTAGCAAGGAAGTGTCGCATTCACATTCTTTTGAAGTCAATTCGAGGTATACAAGACACTTCGCAATGAGTATTATATTTTATCATAAAACATTGAAGTGAGATCCGATATCGCGTTTTAACAAGCATTAGAACTCTATTTCTTCGATACGTAGACATCTGCAAACGTAACTTCCCAGCAAGGATGTGTCGCATTTACAGTCTCTTGAAAGGAATGCGAGGTATACATGACACTTCGTAATGAATATTATATCTTATCATGAAACATAGCAATGAGGTGCGATATCGCATTTTGAGAAGCATTAGAACTCCAATGCTACGATACGTAGACATCTGCAAACGCTCTTTCCTAGCAAGGGGGTGTCGCATTTACATTCTTTTGAAGTGAGTACGAGGTTATAATAACACTCCACAATGAATATTATATCTTATCATGAAACATAGAAATGAGATGCGATATGGCGATTTAAGAAGCAGTAGATCTCAATTGCTTCGATACGTAAACATTTGCCAACGCTATTTCCTAGCAAAGAAGTGCCGCATTTACATTCATTTGAAGTGTTCGCGACATACAGAAGACACTTCGCAATGAACATTATATCTTATCATGAAACATACAAATGAGATTCGATATCGCGTTTTAGGAAGCATTAGAACTCTATTGCTACGATACGTACACATCTGCAAACGCTATTTCCTAGCAAGGAAGTGTCGCATTTACATTCTTTTGGAGTGAATACGAAGTACACATGACACTACGCAATGAATATTATATCTTAATCTAAAACATAGAAATTAGATGCGATATCTCGTTGTAAGAAGCATTAGTACTCTATTGCTTCGATACGTAGACATCTGCAAACGCTACTTCCCAGCAAGGAAGTGTCGCATTTACATTCTATTGTGAATACGAGGTATACATAACACTGCACAATGAATATTATATATTATCATGAAAAATAGAAATGAGGCGCGATATCGCGTTTTAAGTACCATTAGATTTCTATTGCTACGATACGTAGACATCTGCAAAACACTATATCCTAGCAAGGAAGTGTCGCATTTAAATTCTTTTGAAGTGAATACGGGGTATACATAACACTCCACTATGAATATCATATCTTGTCATGGAACATAGATATGAGTTGCGGTATCCTGTTTAAAGAAGCACAAGAACTCTATTGCCACGACACGTAGACATCTGCAAACGCTATTTCCTAACATGGAAGTGTCGCGTTTTCATTCTCTTGAAGAGAATACGAGGTATATATAACACTCCACAATGAATATTGCATCTTATCACGAAACATAGAAATGAAATGCGATATCGCGATTTACGAAGCATGAGAACCCTATTCCTTCGATACGGAGACATCTGCAAACGCTATTTCCTGGCAAGGAAGTGTCGCATTTACATTCTTTTGAAGTGAATACGGGGTATACATAACAATCCACAATGAATGTTATATCATTTCATGAAACATAGAAATAATATGCGATATCGCGATTTAAGAAGCATTAGAACCCTATTGCTACGATACGTAGCCACCTGCAAACGCTATTTCGTAGCATGGAAGTGTCGCAAATACATTCTTTTGAATTGAATACGAGGAATACATAACATTCCACAATAAATATTGTACTTTATCACGAACCATAGAAATGAGATGCGATATCGCGGTTTAAGAAGGAATAGAACACTATTACTTCGATACGTAGACATCTGCAAACGCTATCTAATAGCAAGGAAGTGTCTCATTTACATTCTTTCGAATACGAGGAATACATAACATTCCACAATGAATATTATACCTTATCACGAAACACAGAAATGAGATGCGATGTGGCGATTTAAGAAGCATCAGAACTCTATTGTTACTATACGTAGACATCTGCAAACGCTATTTCCTAGCAAGGAAGTGTCGCCTTTACATTCATTTGAAGTGTATGCGAGGTATAAGTGATAGTTCGCAATGAATAATATATCGTACCATGAAACATAGGAATGAGATGCGGTATCTCGTTCTAAGAAGCATTAGAACCCTTTTGCTTCGATACGTAGACATCTGCAAACGCTATTTCCTAGCAAGTATGTGTCGCATTTACTTTCTTTTGAAGTGAATACGAGGTATACACGACACTTCGTAATGTATATTATATCATATCATGAATCATAGAAATGAGATGCGATCTCGCGTTTTAAGAAGCATTAGAACACTGTTTCGACGATACGGAGACATCTGCAAACACAATTTCCTGGCAAGGAAGTGTCGTATTTACATGTTTTTGAAGTGAATACGAGGCATACATGTAACTTCGTAATGTATATTATATCATATTATGAATCATAGAAATGAGATGCGATCTCGCGTTTTAAGAAGCATTAGAACACTGTTTCGACGATACGGAGACATCTGCAAACGCAATTTCCTGGCAAGGAAGTGTCGCATTTACATTCATTTGAAGCGTATGCGAGGTATAAGTGACACTTCGCAATAAATATTATATCTTTTCATGATACACAGATATAGGATGCGATATCGCGTTTTGAGAAGCATTAGAACTCTAATGCTCTGATACGTAGACACCTGCAAACGCTATTTCCTAGCAAGAAAGAGTCGCATTAACATTCATTTGAAGTGTAAGCGAGGTGTACATGACACTTCGCAATGAAAATTATATCTTATCATGAAACATAGAAAGGAGATGCGATATCGCGTTTTGAGAAGCATTAGAACTCTAATGCTACGATACGCAGCCATCTGCAAACGCTATATCCTAGCAAGGAAGTGCCGCATTTACATTCATTTGAAGTGTAGACGTGGAATACATAACACATCGTAATGAATATTATACCTTATCATGCAACATAGAAATGAGTGGCGATATCGCGTTTTAAGAAGCATTAGAACTCTATTGCTTCGATACGTAGACATCTGGTAACGTAATTTTTTAGAAAGAAGTATCGCATTTACATTCATTTGAAGTGAATACGAGGTATGCATGTCACTTCGCAATGAGTATTATATCTTATCATGAAACACAGAAATGAGATGCGATATCGCGATTTAAGAAGCATTAGAACTCTATTGCTTCGATACGTAGACATCTGGTAACGTAATTTTCTAGAGAGAAGTGTCGCATTTACATTCATTTGAAGTGTATGCCAGGTATACATGACACTTCGCAATGAATATTATATCTTGTCATGAGACATAGAAATGGGATGTGATATCGAGACTTAAGAAGCGTTAGAACACTATTGCTGCGATACGTAGACATCTGCAAACGCTATTTCCTAGCAAGAAAGTGTCGCATTTACATTCTTTTGACGTGAATACGAGGTATACATAACACTACACAATGAATATTATATCTTATCATGAATCATGGAAATGAGATCCGATATCGCGATTTAAGAAGCGTCAGAACTCTATTGCTACGATACGTGGACATCTGCAAACGCTATTTCCTAGCAAGGTAGTGTCGCATTTACATTCTTTTGAAGTGAATACGAGGAATACATGACAATCCACAATGTATATTATACCTGATCACGAAACATAGAAGTGAGTTGCGACATCTCGTTTTAAGAGGCATTAGAACTCTATTGTTGCGATACGTAGACACCTGGAAACGCCATTTCTTAGCTAGGAAGTGTCCCTATTACATTCTTTTGAAGTGAATACGAGGTATACATAACACTGCACAATGAATATTATATCTTATCATGAGACATAGAAATGAGATGCGATATCGCGTTTAAAGTAGCATTAGAACACTGTTGCTTCGATACGTAGACATCTGGATACGCTATTTGCTAGAATGGAAGTGTCGCATTGACATTCTTTTGAAGTGAATACGAGGTATACGAAGCACTCCACAATGAATATTATATCTTATCATGAAACATAGAAATGGGATGCGATATCGCGTTTTATGAAGCGGTAGAACTCTATTGCTACGATACGTAGACATCTGCAAACGCTATTTCCTAGGAAGGAGGTGTCGCATTTACATTCCTTTGAAGTGAATGCCAGTTATACATGACATTCCGCAATGAATGTTATATCTTATCATGAAACATAGAAATGAAATGCAATATCCCGGTTTAAGAAGCATTAGAACTTTATTGCTTCGACACGTAGACATCTGCCAACACTATTTCCAAGCAATGAAGTGTCGCAATTACATTCATTTGAAGTGTATGCGAGGTATAAGTGATACTTCGCAATGAACATTATATCTTATCATGAAACAAAGAAATGAGATGCGATATCGCGTTTTGAGAAGCATTAGAGCTCTATTGCTACGATAAGTAGACATGTGCAAACGCTATTTAATAGCAAGGAAGTGTCAAATTTACATTCAGTTGAAGTGTATGCGAGGTATACTAGACACTTCGCAAAGAATATTATATCTTATCATGAAACATTGGAATGTGATGTGATATGACGATTTGAGGCGCATTAGAAGTATATTGGTTCGATACGTAGACATCTGCAAACGCTTTTTCCTAGCAAGGAAGTGTCGCATTTACATACTTTTGAAGTGAATACGAGGTATACGTGACACTTCGCAGTGTATATTATATCTTATCGTGAAACATAGACCTGAGATTCGATCTTGCGATATAAGAAGCATAAGAACTCTATTGCTACGATACGTAGACGTCTGCAAACGCTATTTCCTAGCAAGGAAGTGTCGCATTTACATTCATTTGTAGTGTATGCGATGTATACGTGACACTTCGCAATTAATATTATATCTTATCATGAAACATAAAAATGAGATGTGATATGGCGATTTAAGAAGCATTAGAACTGTATTGCTTCGATATGTAGACATCTGCAGCCGCTATTTACTAGCAAGTAAGTGTCGCATTTACATTCTTTTGAGGTGAATACGAGGTATACATGACACTGCACAATGTATATTATATCTTATCACGAAACATAGAAAGGAGATGCGATTTCACGTTTTAAGAAGCATGGAAAACTATTGCTTCGATACGTAGACATCTGCAAACGCTATTTCCTAGCAAGGAGGTGTCGCATTTACATACATTTGTAGTGTATGCGAGGTATACATGACACTTCGCAATGAATACTATATCCTTTCATGAAACATAGGAATGAGATGCGATATCGCGTTTTGAGTAGCATTAGAATACTATTGCTTCGATACGTAGACATCTGCAAACGCTATTTAATAGCAAGGAAGTGTTGGATTTACATTCTTTTAATGTGAATACGAGGTATACATGACACGCCGCAATGAATAATATATCTAATCATGGCACATAGAAATGAGATGCGATATCTCGTTTCATGAAGCATTAGAACACTATTGCTTCAATACGTAGACATCTGCAAACGCTATTCCCTAGCAAGGAAGTGTCGCATTTACATTCGTCTGAAGTGAATACGAGGAATACATGAAAGTTCGCAGTGAATATTATGTCCTATCATGAAACATAGAAATGTGATGTGATATCGCGTTTTAAGAAAATTCAGAACTCTATTGCTACGATACGTAGACATCTACAAACGCTATTTCCTAGCAAGGACGTGTCGCGTTTACATTCTTTTGGAGTAAATGCGAGGTATACATAACATTGCACAATGAATATTATATGTGTTCATGAAACATAGTAATGATATGCGATATCACGATTTAAGATGCATTAGAACATTATTGCTTCGATACGTAGACATCTGCAAACGCTATTTCCTAGCAAGGAAGTGTCGCATTTGCATTCATTTGAAGTGAATACGAGGAATACATGAAACTTCGCAATGAATATTATATCTTATCATGAAACATAGAAATGTGATGTGAGAGCGCGTTTTAGGAAGCATTAGAACTCTATTGCTACGATGCGTAGGCATCTGCAGACGCTGTTTCCTAGCAAGGAAGTGTCGCATTTACATTCATTTGAAGTGAATAAGAGGTTAACATAACACTCCACAATGAATATTATATCTTATCATGAAACAGTGAAATGTGATGCGATATCGCGTTTTAAGAAGCGTTAGAATTCTATTGCATCGATACGTAGACATCTGCAAACGCTATTTCGTAGGAAGCAAGTGTCGCATTTACATTCTTTTGATGTGAATACGGGGTATACATAACACTCCACGATGATTGTTGTACCTTATCACGAAACAAAGGAATGAAATGCCACTTCGCGGTTTAAGAAGCATTAGAACTCTATTGCTTCGATACGTAGACATCTGCAAACGCTATTTCCTAGCAAGGAAGTGTCGTATTTACATTCTTTTGAAGTGAATACGCGGTATACCTGACACTTCGAAATGAGTATTATATCATATCATGAAACATAGAAATGAGATGCGATATCGCAAATTAAGAAGCATTAGTACTCTATTGCTTCGATACGTAGATATCTGGAATCGTTATTTCCTAGAAAGGAAGTGTCGCATTTTCATTCTTTTGAGGTGAATACAAGGTATACATGACACATCGCAATGCATATCATATCTTATCATGAAACATAGAAATGAGATGCGATATCGCGTTTTAAGAAGCATCAGAACTCTATAGCTTCGATACGTAGACATCTGGAAACACTTCTTCCTAGCAGGGAAGTGTCGCACTTACATTCATTTGAAGTGAATATTAGGAGTATATAACACTTCGCAATGAATATTATATCTTATCATGAAACATAGAAATGAGATGCGATATCGCGCTTTAAGAAGCGTTAAAAATCTATTGCTACGATACGTAGACATCTGCAAACGCTAATTCCTATCAAGGAAGGGTCGTATTTACATTCATTTGATGTGATTACAGGGGAAAAAATAACACTGCACAATGATTACTTTATCTTATCATGAAGCATAGAAATGAGATGCGATATGACGATTTAAGAAGCATTAGAACTCTATTGCTACGACACATAGACATCTGCAAACGCTATTACCTAGGATGGAAGTGTCGCATTTACAATCTGTTGAAGTGAATACGAGGTGTACATAACACTCCTGAATGAATATTATATCTTATCATGAAACATAGAAGTGAGATGCGATATCGCGTTTTAAAAAGCATTATAACTCTATTGCTAATATACGTAGATATCTGCAAACGCTATTTCCTAGCATGGAAATGTCGCATTTACATTCTTTTGAAGTGAATACGAGGTTAACATAACACTCCACAATGAATATTATATCTTATCATGAAACATTGAAATGAGATGCGATATCGCGTTTTAAGAAGCATTAGAACTCTATTGCATCGATACGTAGACATCTGGCATCGCTCTTTCCTAGCGAGGGAGTATCACATTTACATTCATTTGAAGTGTATGCGAGATATACATGACACTTCGCAATGAATATTGTATCTTAACATGAAACATAGTAATAAGGTGCGATATCGCGTTCTAAGAAGGATTAGAACTCTATTGCTACGATACGGAGACCTCTACAAACGCTATTTTCTAGCAAGCATGTTTCGCATTTGCATTCACTTGAAGTGAATAGGGGGTATAGATAACATTCCACAATGAATGTTATATCTTCGCATGAAACATAGAAATGAGATGCGATATCGGGATTTAAAAAGCATTAGAAATCTATTGCTACGGTACGTAGATATCTGCAAACGCTATTCAATAGCAAGGAAGCGTCGCATTTACATTCTTTTGAAGTGAATACGAGGTATACATGACCCTTCGCAATTAATATTATACCTTATTACGAAACATAGTAATGAAATACGTCATCTCGTTTTAACAAGCATTAGAAACCTATTTTTTCGATACGTAGACATTTGGAAACGCTTTTTCCTACAAGGAAGTGTCGCATTTACATTCTTCTGAAGTGAATACAAGGTATACATTACACTTCGCAATTAATATTATATCTTATCATGAAGCATAGAAATGAGATGCGATATCCCGCTTCAAGAAGCATTAGAACTCTATTGCTTCGATACGTAGACATCTGCAATAGCTATATCCTAGCATGGAAGTGTCGCATTTATATTCTTTTGAAGTGAGTGCGAGGTATACATAACATTGCACAATGAATATTATATATTATCATGAAACATAGAAATGAGATGCGATATCTCGTTTTAATAAGCATTATAACACGCTTGCTACGATACGTAGACATCTCCAATAGCGATTTCCTAGCAAGGAAGTGTCGCATTTATATTCTTTTGAAGTGAATGCGAGGTATACATAACATTGCATAATGAATATTATATCTTATCATGAAACGTAGAAGTGAGATGCGATATCGCGATTTAAGAAGCATTACAACTCTATTGCTTCGATCCGTAGACATCTGCAAACGCTAGTTCCTAGCAAGGAAGTGTTGCATTTACATTCTTTTGAAGTGAATACGAGGTATACATGACACTCCACAATGAATATTATATCTTATCATGAAACATAGAAATGAGATGCGATATCTCGTTTTAAGAAGCATTAGAACTCCTTTGCTTCGATACATAGACATCTGCCAACGCTATTTCCTAGCAAGGGAGAGTCGCATTTACATTCATTTGAAGTGAATACGAGGTATACATAACACCGCACAATGAATATTATAGCTTATAGTGTAGGGTAGAATTGAGATGCAATATCGCGTTTTAAGAAGCATTAGAACTCTGTTGCTTCGATACGTAGACGTCTGCCATCGCTATTACCTAGCAAGGAAGTGTCGCATTTACATTCATTTGAAGTGTATGCGAGGTATACAAGATACTTCGCAATGAATATTACGTCTTACCATGATTCATAGAATTGAGATGCGATATCGCGTTTTGAGAAGCACTAGAACTCTATCGCTACGATACATAGACATCTGCAAACGCTATTTCCTAGCAAGGAAGTGTCGCATTTACATTCTATTGAGGTGAATACGATGTATACATAACACTGCACAATGAATATTATATCTTATCATAAAACACAGAAATGTGATGCGATATCTCGTTTTAAGGAGCATTAGTACTCTGTTGCTTCGGTACGTAGACATCTGCAAACGCTACTTCCTAGCAAGGAAGTGTCGCATTTACATTCATTTGAAGTGTATGCGAGGTATACATGACACTCCACAATGAACATTATATCTTATCATGAAACATAGAAATGAGATGCGATATCTCGTTTTAAGAAGCATTAGAACTCTATTTCTTCGATGCGTAGACATCTGGAAACGTTATTTCCTGGAAAGGAAGTGTCGCATTTACATTTATTTGAAGTGTAGGCGAGGAATACATAACACTTCGCAATGTATATTATATCTTATCTTGAAACATAGAAGTGAGATGCGATATCGCGATTTAAGGAGAAATAGAACTCTATTGCTATGATACGTAGACATCTGGAAACTCTATTTCCTAGCAAGGAAGAGTCGCAATTACATACTTTTGATGTGAATACGAGGGATACATAACACTTCGCAATGAATATTATATCCTATCATGAAACATAGAAGTGAGATGTGACATCCCGTTTTAAGAAGCATTAGAACTGTATTGCTACGATACGTAGACATCTGCAAACGCAATTTCCTAGCAAGGAAGTGTCGCATTCACATTCTTTTGAAGTCAATTCGAGGTATACAAGACACTTCGCAATGAGTATTATATTTTATCATAAAACATTGAAGTGAGATCCGATATCGCGTTTTAACAAGCATTAGAACTCTATTTCTTCGATACGTAGACATCTGCAAACGTAACTTCCCAGCAAGGATGTGTCGCATTTACAGTCTCTTGAAAGGAATGCGAGGTATACATGACACTTCGTAATGAATATTATATCTTATCATGAAACATAGCAATGAGGTGCGATATCGCATTTTGAGAAGCATTAGAACTCCAATGCTACGATACGTAGACATCTGCAAACGCTCTTTCCTAGCAAGGGGGTGTCGCATTTACATTCTTTTGAAGTGAGTACGAGGTTATAATAACACTCCACAATGAATATTATATCTTATCATGAAACATAGAAATGAGATGCGATATGGCGATTTAAGAAGCAGTAGATCTCAATTGCTTCGATACGTAAACATTTGCCAACGCTATTTCCTAGCAAAGAAGTGCCGCATTTACATTCATTTGAAGTGTTCGCGACGTACAGAAGACACTTCGCAATGAACATTATATCTTATCATGAAACATACAAATGAGATTCGATATCGCGTTTTAGGAAGCATTAGAACTCTATTGCTACGATACGTACACATCTGCAAACGCTATTTCCTAGCAAGGAAGTGTCGCATTTACATTCTTTTGGAGTGAATACGAAGTACACATGACACTACGCAATGAATATTATATCTTAATCTAAAACATAGAAATTAGATGCGATATCTCGTTGTAAGAAGCATTAGTACTCTATTGCTTCGATACGTAGACATCTGCAAACGCTACTTCCCAGCAAGGAAGTGTCGCATTTACATTCTATTGTGAATACGAGGTATACATAACACTGCACAATGAATATTATATATTATCATGAAAAATAGAAATGAGGCGCGATATCGCGTTTTAAGTACCATTAGATTTCTATTGCTACGATACGTAGACATCTGCAAAACACTATATCCTAGCAAGGAAGTGTCGCATTTAAATTCTTTTGAAGTGAATACGGGGTATACATAACACTCCACTATGAATATCATATCTTGTCATGGAACATAGATATGAGTTGCGGTATCCTGTTTAAAGAAGCACAAGAACTCTATTGCCACGACACGTAGACATCTGCAAACGCTATTTCCTAACATGGAAGTGTCGCGTTTTCATTCTCTTGAAGAGAATACGAGGTATATATAACACTCCACAATGAATATTGCATCTTATCACGAAACATAGAAATGAAATGCGATATCGCGATTTACGAAGCATGAGAACCCTATTCCTTCGATACGGAGACATCTGCAAACGCTATTTCCTGGCAAGGAAGTGTCGCATTTACATTCTTTTGAAGTGAATACGGGGTATACATAACAATCCACAATGAATGTTATATCATTTCATGAAACATAGAAATAATATGCGATATCGCGATTTAAGAAGCATTAGAACCCTATTGCTACGATACGTAGCCACCTGCAAACGCTATTTCGTAGCATGGAAGTGTCGCAAATACATTCTTTTGAATTGAATACGAGGAATACATAACATTCCACAATAAATATTGTACTTTATCACGAACCATAGAAATGAGATGCGATATCGCGGTTTAAGAAGGAATAGAACACTATTACTTCGATACGTAGACATCTGCAAACGCTATCTAATAGCAAGGAAGTGTCTCATTTACATTCTTTCGAATACGAGGAATACATAACATTCCACAATGAATATTATACCTTATCACGAAACACAGAAATGAGATGCGATGTGGCGATTTAAGAAGCATCAGAACTCTATTGTTACTATACGTAGACATCTGCAAACGCTATTTCCTAGCAAGGAAGTGTCGCCTTTACATTCATTTGAAGTGTATGCGAGGTATAAGTGATAGTTCGCAATGAATAATATATCGTACCATGAAACATAGGAATGAGATGCGGTATCTCGTTCTAAGAAGCATTAGAACCCTTTTGCTTCGATACGTAGACATCTGCAAACGCTATTTCCTAGCAAGTATGTGTCGCATTTACTTTCTTTTGAAGTGAATACGAGGTATACACGACACTTCGTAATGTATATTATATCATATCATGAATCATAGAAATGAGATGCGATCTCGCGTTTTAAGAAGCATTAGAACACTGTTTCGACGATACGGAGACATCTGCAAACACAATTTCCTGGCAAGGAAGTGTCGTATTTACATGTTTTTGAAGTGAATACGAGGGATACATGTAACTTCGTAATGTATATTATATCATATTATGAATCATAGAAATGAGATGCGATCTCGCGTTTTAAGAAGCATTAGAACACTGTTTCGACGATACGGAGACATCTGCAAACGCAATTTCCTGGCAAGGAAGTGTCGCATTTACATTCATTTGAAGCGTATGCGAGGTATAAGTGACACTTCGCAATAAATATTATATCTTTTCATGATACACAGATATAGGATGCGATATCGCGTTTTGAGAAGCATTAGAACTCTAATGCTCTGATACGTAGACACCTGCAAACGCTATTTCCTAGCAAGAAAGAGTCGCATTAACATTCATTTGAAGTGTAAGCGAGGTGTACATGACACTTCGCAATGAAAATTATATCTTATCATGAAACATAGAAAGGAGATGCGATATCGCGTTTTGAGAAGCATTAGAACTCTAATGCTACGATACGCAGCCATCTGCAAACGCTATATCCTAGCAAGGAAGTGCCGCATTTACATTCATTTGAAGTGTAGACGTGGAATACATAACACATCGTAATGAATATTATACCTTATCATGCAACATAGAAATGAGTGGCGATATCGCGTTTTAAGAAGCATTAGAACTCTATTGCTTCGATACGTAGACATCTGGTAACGTAATTTTTTAGAAAGAAGTATCGCATTTACATTCATTTGAAGTGAATACGAGGTATGCATGTCACTTCGCAATGAGTATTATATCTTATCATGAAACACAGAAATGAGATGCGATATCGCGATTTAAGAAGCATTAGAACTCTATTGCTTCGATACGTAGACATCTGGTAACGTAATTTTCTAGAGAGAAGTGTCGCATTTACATTCATTTGAAGTGTATGCCAGGTATACATGACACTTCGCAATGAATATTATATCTTGTCATGAGACATAGAAATGGGATGTGATATCGAGACTTAAGAAGCGTTAGAACACTATTGCTGCGATACGTAGACATCTGCAAACGCTATTTCCTAGCAAGAAAGTGTCGCATTTACATTCTTTTGACGTGAATACGAGGTATACATAACACTACACAATGAATATTATATCTTATCATGAATCATGGAAATGAGATCCGATATCGCGATTTAAGAAGCGTCAGAACTCTATTGCTACGATACGTGGACATCTGCAAACGCTATTTCCTAGCAAGGTAGTGTCGCATTTACATTCTTTTGAAGTGAATACGAGGAATACATGACAATCCACAATGTATATTATACCTGATCACGAAACATAGAAGTGAGTTGCGACATCTCGTTTTAAGAGGCATTAGAACTCTATTGTTGCGATACGTAGACACCTGGAAACGCCATTTCTTAGCTAGGAAGTGTCCCTATTACATTCTTTTGAAGTGAATACGAGGTATACATAACACTGCACAATGAATATTATATCTTATCATGAGACATAGAAATGAGATGCGATATCGCGTTTAAAGTAGCATTAGAACACTGTTGCTTCGATACGTAGACATCTGGATACGCTATTTGCTAGAATGGAAGTGTCGCATTGACATTCTTTTGAAGTGAATACGAGGTATACGAAGCACTCCACAATGAATATTATATCTTATCATGAAACATAGAAATGGGATGCGATATCGCGTTTTATGAAGCGGTAGAACTCTATTGCTACGATACGTAGACATCTGCAAACGCTATTTCCTAGGAAGGAGGTGTCGCATTTACATTCCTTTGAAGTGAATGCCAGTTATACATGACATTCCGCAATGAATGTTATATCTTATCATGAAACATAGAAATGAAATGCGATATCCCGGTTTAAGAAGCATTAGAACTTTATTGCTTCGACACGTAGACATCTGCCAACACTATTTCCAAGCAATGAAGTGTCGCAATTACATTCATTTGAAGTGTATGCGAGGTATAAGTGATACTTCGCAATGAACATTATATCTTATCATGAAACAAAGAAATGAGATGCGATATCGCGTTTTGAGAAGCATTAGAGCTCTATTGCTACGATAAGTAGACATGTGCAAACGCTATTTAATAGCAAGGAAGTGTCAAATTTACATTCAGTTGAAGTGTATGCGAGGTATACTAGACACTTCGCAAAGAATATTATATCTTATCATGAAACATTGGAATGTGATGTGATATGACGATTTGAGGCGCATTAGAAGTATATTGGTTCGATACGTAGACATCTGCAAACGCTTTTTCCTAGCAAGGAAGTGTCGCATTTACATACTTTTGAAGTGAATACGAGGTATACGTGACACTTCGCAGTGTATATTATATCTTATCGTGAAACATAGACCTGAGATTCGATCTTGCGATATAAGAAGCATAAGAACTCTATTGCTACGATACGTAGACGTCTGCAAACGCTATTTCCTAGCAAGGAAGTGTCGCATTTACATTCATTTGTAGTGTATGCGATGTATACGTGACACTTCGCAATTAATATTATATCTTATCATGAAACATAAAAATGAGATGTGATATGGCGATTTAAGAAGCATTAGAACTGTATTGCTTCGATATGTAGACATCTGCAGCCGCTATTTACTAGCAAGTAAGTGTCGCATTTACATTCTTTTGAGGTGAATACGAGGTATACATGACACTGCACAATGTATATTATATCTTATCACGAAACATAGAAAGGAGATGCGATTTCACGTTTTAAGAAGCATGGAAAACTATTGCTTCGATACGTAGACATCTGCAAACGCTATTTCCTAGCAAGGAGGTGTCGCATTTACATACATTTGTAGTGTATGCGAGGTATACATGACACTTCGCAATGAATACTATATCCTTTCATGAAACATAGGAATGAGATGCGATATCGCGTTTTGAGTAGCATTAGAATACTATTGCTTCGATACGTAGACATCTGCAAACGCTATTTAATAGCAAGGAAGTGTTGGATTTACATTCTTTTAATGTGAATACGAGGTATACATGACACGCCGCAATGAATAATATATCTAATCATGGCACATAGAAATGAGATGCGATATCTCGTTTTAGGAAGCATTAGAACTCTATTGCTTCGATAAGTAGAATTCTGCCGTCGGTACTTCCTAGTTAGGAAGTGTCGCATTTACATTCATTTGAAGTGTATGCGTGGTATACATGACACTTCGCAATTAATATTATATCTTATCATGAAACATGAAAATGAGATGTGATATGGCGATTTAAGAAGCATTAGAACTCTATTGCTTCGATATGTAGACATCTGCAGACGCTATTTCCTAGCAAGGAAGTGTCGCATTTACAGTCTTCTGAAGTAAATGCGTTGTATACATAGCACTCCAATATGAATATTATATCTGATCATGAAACATAGAAATGAGATGCGATATCGCGTTTTAAGGAGCTTTAGAACTCTATTGCTTCGATGCGTAGACATCTCCAAACGCTATTTACTAGCAAGGAAGTGTCGCATTTACATTCGTTTGAAGTGCAGACGAGATGTACATAACATTGAACAATGAATATTGTATCTCATCATGAAACACAGAAATGAGATGCGATATTGCGATTTAAGAAGCATTAGAACTCTACTGCTACGATACGTAGACATCTGCAAACGCTATTTCCTAGCAAGGAAGTGCCGCATTTACATTCTGTTGAAGTAAATACGCTTCATACAGAACACTCCACAATGAATATTATATCTTATCATGAAACATAGAAATGAGATGCGATATCGCAATTTTAAAAGCATTAGAACACTATTGGTGCGATACGTAGACATCTGCAAACGCAATTTCAAAGCAAGGAAGTGTCGCATTTACATCCTTTCGAGCTGAATAGGAGGTATACATGACACTGCACAATGTATAATATATCTTATCACGAGACATAGAAAAGAGATGCGATTTCACGTTTTAAGAAGCATTAGAAATCTATTGCTTCGATACGTAGACATCTGCAAACCCTACCTCCTAGCAAGGAAGTACCGAATTTACATTCTTTTGCAGTGAATATGAGGTATACATGACAATTCGCAATGAATATTATATCTTATCATGAGACATAGAAATGAGATGTGATATCGCGTTTTAAGAAGCATTAGACCTATATTGCTACGATACGTAGATATATTCAAACGCTATTTCCTAGGAAGGAAGTGACGCATTTACATTCTCTTGAAGTGAATACGAGGTATACATGACACTTCGCAATGAATATTGTATCTTATAATGAAACACAGAAGTGAGATGCTATCCCGGGTTTTAAGAAGAATTAGAACTCTATTTCTACGATACGTAGACATCTGCAAACGCTATTTCCTAGCAAGGAAGTGTCGCATTTACATTGTTTTGAAGTGAATACGAGGTATACATGACACTTCGCAATGAATATTGTATCTTATCATGAAACATAGATATTAAATGCAATATCGCGTTTTAAGCAGCATTAGAACTCTATTTCTACGATACGTAGACATTTGCACAAGCTATTTCCTAGCAAGCAATTGTCGCATTTACATTCTTTTGAAGTGTAGACGAGATATACATATCACTGCACAATGAATATTATATCTTATCATGAAACACAGTAATGAGATTCGATATCCCGTTTCAAGAAGCATTAGAACTCTATTGTTTCGATACGTAGACATCGGTAAACTCTATTTCCTAGCAAGGAAGTGTCGCATTTAAACTCATTTGATGTGAATACGAGGAATACATGAAACTTCGCAATGAATATTATATCTTATCATGAAACATAGAAATGAGATGCGATATCCCGTTTCAAGAAGCATTAGAACTCTATTGCTTCGATACGTAGACGTCTGCAAACGCTATTTCCTAGCAAGGAAGTGTCGCATTTACATTCATTTGAAGTGTATGCAATGTATACGTGACACTTCGCAATAAATATTATATCTTATCATGAAACATAGAAATGAGATGCGATATCGCGTTTTGAGATGCAATAGAAATCTAATGCTACGATACCCAGAATTCTGCAAACGCTATTTCCTAGCAAGGAAGTGTCGCATTTACATTCATTTGAAGTGTATGCGAGGTATACATAATACTTCGCAATGAATATTATATGTTCTCATGAAACATAGAAATGAGATGCGATATCTCGCTTTAAGTAGCATTATAACACACTTGCAACGATACGTAGACATCTGCAAACGCTATTTCCTAGGAAGGAAGTGCCGCATTTACATTCATTTGAAGTGAATACGAGGAATACGTGAAAACTTCGCTATGAATATTGTATCTTATCATGAAACATAGAAATGTGATGTGATATCGCGTTTTATGAAGATTTAGAACTCTATTGCTACGTTACGTAGACATCTACAAACGCTATTTCATAGCAAGGACGTGTCGCATTTACATTCTTTTGAAGTGAATGCGAGGTACACATAACATTGCGCAATGAATATTATATGTTATCATCAAACATCGAAATGAGATGCGATATCACGATTTAAGATGCATTAGAACTTTATTGCTTCGATACATAAACATCTGCAAAAGCTATTTCCTAGCAAGGAAGTTTCGCATTTACATTCATTTGAAGTGAATACGAGGAATACATGAAACTTCGCAATGAATATTATATCTTATCATGAAACATAGAAATGAGATGCGATATCGTGTTTTGAGAAGCATTAGAACTCTATTGCTACGATATGTAGAAATCTGCAAACGCTATTTCCTTGGAAGGAAGAGTCGCATTTATATTCTTTTGAAGTGAATGCGAGTTATACATAACATTGCAGAATGAATATTATATATTATCATGAAACATAGAAATGAGATGCGAAAGCTCGTTTAAGAAGCTTTAGAACTCTATTGATTCGATACCTAGACATCTGCAAACGCTACTTTCTAGCAAGGAAGTGTTGCATTTACATTCTTTTGAAGTGAATACGAGGTATGCACGTCACTTCGCAATGAATATTATATCTTATCATGAATCGTAGAAATGTGATGCAAAAGCGCGTATAAGAAGCATTAGAACTCTACTGCATCGATACGTAGACATCTGCAAACGCAACGTCCTAGCAAGGAAGTGTCGCATTTACATTCTTTTGAAGTGAATACGAGGTATGCATGTCACTTCACAATGAATATTATACCTTATCATGAAACATAGAAATGTGATGCGAAGGCGCGTTTTAAGAAGCATTAGATATCCATTGCTTCGACACGTAGACAACTGCAAACGCTATTTCCTAGCAAGGAAGTGTCGCATTTACATTCATTTGAAGTGTATGCGAGGTATACATGCCACTTGGCAATGAATATCATATCTTATCATGAAACACAGAAATGAGATGCGATATCGCGTTTTAGGAAGCATCAGAACACTATTGCTACGATACGTAGACATCTGAAAACGCTATTTCCTAGAAAGGAAGTGTCGCATTTACATTCATTTGAAGCGAATACGAAGAACACATGAAACTTCGCAATGAATATTATATCTTATCATGTAACATAGAAATGTGGTGCGATATGACGATATAAGAAGCATTAGAATTCTAATGCTCCGATTCGTAGAAATCTGCAAACGCTATTTCCTATCAAGGAAGTGTCGCATTTACATTCTTTTGAAGTGAATACGAGGAACACATGAAACTTCGCAATGAATATTATATCTTATCATGTAACGTAGAAATGAGATGCGATATGACGATATAAGAAGCATTAGAATTCTATTGCTCCGATTCGTAGAAATCTGCAAACGCTATTTCCTAGCAAGGAAGTGTCTCATTTACATTCATTTGAAGTGTATGCAAGGTATACATGACACATCGCAATGAATATTATATCTTATCGTGAAACATAGAAATGACATGCGGTGTCCCGTTTTAAGCATTAGAACTCTATTGCTTCGATTCGTAGACATCTACATTCGCTATTTTCTGCCAAGGAACTGTCGTATTTACATTGATTTGAAGTGTAGACGAGAAATACATAACAGTTCGCAATGAATATTATATCTTATCATGAAACATAGAAATGAGGTGATATATAGCGATCTAAAAAGCATTAGAACTCTGTTGCTACGATACGTAGACATCTGCAGAAGCTATTTCCTAGCAAGGAAGTGTCGCATTTACATCCTTTTGAAGTGAATACGAGGTATACATGACAATTGGCAATGAATATTATATCTCATCATGAAACATAGGAATGAGATGCGATATCGCATTTTAAGAAGCATTAGAACACTATTTCTGCGATACGTAGGCATCTGCAAACGCTATTTCCTAGCCAGGAAGTGTCGCATTTACATTCTTTTGAAGTGAATGCGAGGTATAAATAACATTGCACAATGAATATTATATATTATCATGAAAAATGGAAATGAAATCCGATATCGCGATGTAAGATGCATTAGAACTTTAATGCTTCGATACGTAGATATCTGCAAACTCTATTTCTTAGCAAGGAAGTGTCGCATTTACATTCATTTGAAGTGTATGCGATGTATACGTGACACCTCGCAATAAATATTATATCTTATCATGAAACATAGAAATCAGAAGCGATATCTCGTTTTAAGAAGCATTAGAACTCTATTGCTACGATACGTATTCATCTGCAAACGTTTTTTGCTAGCAAGGAAGTGTCGCATTTACATTCTTCTGAAGTGAATACAAGGTATACATAACACTTCGCAATGAATATTATATGTTGTCATGAAACATAGAAATGAGAAGCGATATCCCGTTTCAAGAAGCATTAGAACTCTATTGCTTCGATACGTAGACATCTGCAATCGCTATTTCCTAGCAAGGAAGTGTCTCATTTATATTCTTTTGAAGTGAATGCGAGGTATACATAACATTGCACAATGAATATTATATGTTGTCATGAAACATAGAAATGAGAAGCGATATCTTGTTTTAAGAAGCATTATAACACGCTTGCTACGATACGTAGACATGTGCAAACTCTATTTCCTAGCAAGGAAGTGTCGCATTTACATTCATTTGAAGTGAATACGAGCAATACATGAAACTTCGCAATGAATATTATATCTTATCATGAAGCATAGAAATGAGATGCGATATCCCGTTTCAAGAAGCATTAGAACTCTATTGCTTCGATACGTAGACATCTGCTAACGCTATTTCCTAGCAAGGAAGTGTCGCAATTACATTCATTTGAAATGAATACGAGGTATACATGAAACTTCGCAATGAATATTATATCTTATCATGAAACAGAGTAATGAGATGCGATATCGCGTTTTGAGAAGCATTAGAACTCTATTGCCACGATACGTAGACATCAGCAAACGCTATTTCCTAGCAAGGAAGAGTCGCGTTTACATTCGTTTGAAGTGTATGCGATATATACGTGACACTTCGCAATAAATATTGTATCTTATCATGAAACATAGAAATGTAATGCGATATCGCGTTTTGAGATGCAACAGAAACCTAATGCTACGATACGCAGAAATCTGCAAACGCTATTTCCTAGCAAGGAAGTGTCGCATTGACATTCTTTTGAGGTGAATACGAGGTATAAATAACACTCCACAATGAATATTATATCTTATCGTGAAACATTGAAATGTGATTTGATATCGCGTTTTAAGAAGCATTGGAACTCTATTGCTACGATACGTAGACATCTGCAAACGTTATTTCCTAGCAAGGAAGTGTCGCATTTACATTCTTCTGACGTGAATACAAGGTATACATGACACTTCGCAATTAATATTATATCTTATCATGAAACATAGAAATGAGATGCGATATCCCGTTCCAAGAAGCATTAGAACTCTATTGGTTCGATGCGTAGGCATCTGCAATCGCTATTTCCTTGCAAGGTAGTGTCGCATTTACACTCATTTGAAGTGTATGCGAGGTATAAGTGGCACTTCGCAATGAATATTATATCTTATCACGAAGCATAGAAATGAGATGCGATATCCCGTTCTAAGAAGCATTAGAACTCAATCGCTTCGATACGGAGACATCTGCAAACGCTATTTCCTAGGAAGGAACTGCCGCATTTACATTCACCTGAAGTGTATCCAAGGTATAAGTGACACTTCGCTATGAATATTATATCTTATCATGAAACATAGAAGTGAGATGCGACATCTCGTTTTACGAAGCATTAGAACTGTATTATTTCGACTTCTGCAAACGCTATTTCCTAGCAGGGAAGTGTCGCATTTACATTCTTTTGAGGTGAATACGAAGTAGTCATAACACTCCACAATGAATATTATATCTTATCATGGAACACAGAAATGAGATGCGATATGGCGATTTAAAAAGCATTAGAACTCTATTGCTTCGATACGTAGACATCTGTAAACGCTATTTCCAAGCAAGGAAGTGTCGCATTTACATTCATTTGAAGTGTATGCGTGGTATATATGCCACTACGCAATGAATATTATATCTTATCGTGAAACATAGAAAAGATATGCGATATCGCGATTTAAGAAGCGTTAGAACTCTATTGCATTTATACGTAGACATCTGTAAACGCTACTTCCTAGCAAGGAAGTGTCGCATATACATTCATCTGAAGTGAATACGGGGTATACATAAAACTCCACAATGAATAATATATCTTATCATGAAACATAAAAATGAGATGCTATATGGCGATTTAAGAAGCATTAGAACTCTATTGCTTCGATACTTAGGCATCTGCAAACGCTACTTCCTAGCAAGGAAGTGTTGTATTTACATTCATTTGAAGTGTATGCGAGGTATACAAGACACTCCGCAATGAATATTATATCTTATCATGAAACAAAGAAATGAGCTGCGATATCGCGTTTTAAGAAGCATTATAACTCTATTGTTTCGGTACGTAGACATCTGACATCGCTATATCCTAGCAAGGAAGTGTCGCATTTACATTCTTTTGAAGTGAATACGAGGTGTACATGACACTTCGCAAAGAATATTATATCTTATCATGAAACATAGGAATGAGATGCGCTATGGCGTTTTAAGAAGCATTTGGAATCTATTGCGACGATACGTAGATAACTGCAAACGCTATTTCCTAGCAAGGAAGTGTCGCATTTACATTCTTTTGAAGTGAATACGAGGTATACGTGACACTTCGCAATGTATATTATACCTTATTAGGAAACATAGAGATGAAAAGCGATATCGCGATTAAAGAAGCAATAGAAACCTATTTTTTCGATACGTAGACATCTGGAAACGCTTTTTCCTACAAGGAAGTGTCGCATTTACATTCTTTTGAAGTGAATACGAGGTATACATGTAACTTCGCAATGAATATTATATCTTATCATAAAACAGAAATTAGGAGCTATATCGCTATTTAAGAAGCATTAGAACTCTATTGCTTCGATATATAAACATCTGTAAAGGCTATTTCCTAGCAAGGTAGTGTCGCATTTACATTCATTTGAAGTGAATACCAGGTACATATAATACTCCACAATTTGTATTATATCTTAACATGAGACATAGGAATGAGATGCGATTACGCGTTTTAAGAAGCGTTAGAACTCTATTGCTATGATACGTAGACATCTGCAAATGCTATTTCCTAGCAAGGATGTGTCGCATTACATTCTTTTGAAGTGAATACGAGGTATACATGACACTTCGCATTGAATATTATATCTTATCATGAAACATAGAAATCAGATGCGACATCTCGTTTTAAGAGGCATTAGAACTCTATTGCTTCGAAACGGAGACATCTGCAAACGCTATTTCCTAGCAAGGAAGTGTCGCATTTACATTCTTTTGGAGTGAATACTTGGTATACATGACACTTCGCAATGAATATTATATCTTATCATGAAACATAGAAATGAGATGCGATATCGCGTTTTAAGTAGCACTAGAACACTATTGCTAAGATACGTAGACATCTGCAAACGCTATTTCCTAGCAAGGAAGTTTGGCATTTACATTCATTGGAAGTGTATGCGAGGTATACATAACACTTCGCAATGAATACTACGTCTTATCATGAAACATAGAAATGAGATGCGATATCGCGTTTTAGGAAACATTAGCGCTCCTTTGCTACGATACGTAGACATGTGGACACGCTATTTCGTAGAAAGAAAGTGTCGCCTTTACATTCATTTGAAGTGAATACGATGTATACATAATACTCCACAATGAATATTATATCTTATCGTGAAACATAGAAATGAGATGCGGTATTGTGATTTAAGTAGCATAAAACGCCATTTCTTCGATAAGTAGACATCTGCAAACGCTATTTCCTAGCAAGGAAGTGTCGCATTTACATTCTTATGAAGTGAATACGAGGTATACATGACACTTCGCAATGAATATTATATCTTATCATGAAACATAGAAATGAGATGCGATATCGCGATTTAAGAAGCACCAGTACTCTGTTGCTTCGATACGTAGACAACTGCAAACGCTGCTTCCCAGCAAGGAAGTGTCGCACATACTTTCATTGAAGTGTATACGAGGTATACGTAACACTTTGCAATTAATATTGTTTCTTATCATGAAGCATAGAAATGAGATGCGATATCGCGTTTTAAGAAGCTTTAGAACTCTATTGCTACGATACGTAGACATCTGCAAACGCTATTTCCTAGGAAGGAAGTGCCGCATTTACATTCTTTTGAAGTAAATTCGCTTCATACATAACACTCCACAATGAATATTATATCTTATCACGAAACATAGAAATGAGATGCGATATCGGGGTTTAAGAAGCATAAAACTCCATTTCTTCGATAAGTAGACATCTGCAAACGCTATTTCCTAGCAAGGAAGTGTCGCATTTACATTCTTTTGAAGTGAATACGAGGTATACATGACACTTCGCAATGAATATTATATCTTATCATGAAACATAGAAATGAGATGCGATATCGCGATTTAAGAAGCACCAGTACTCTGTTGCTTCGATACGTAGACAACTGCAAACGCTACTTCCTAGCAAGGAAGTGTCGCACTTACATTCATTCAAGTGTATACGAGGTATACGTAACACTTTGCAATTAGTATTATAGCTTATCATGAAGCATAGAAATGAGATGCGATATCGCGTTTCAAGAAGCATTAGAACTCTATTTCTTCGATGCGTAGACATCTGGAAACGCTATTTCCTAGCAAGGAAGTGTCGCATTTACATTCATTTGTAGTGTAGACGAGGAATACATAACACTTCGCAATGAATATTATATCTTATCATGAAACATAGAAATGAGATGCGATATCGCGTTTTAAGAAGCATTAGAACTCTTTTGCTTCGATACGTAGACATCTGGAAACGTAATTTTCTAGGAAGGAAGTGTCGGGTTTACATTCATTTGAAGTGTGTGCGAGGTATACATGACAATTCGCAATGAATATTATATCATATCATGAAACATAGAAATGAGATGCGATATCGCGTTTTGAGAAGCATTAGAACTCTACTGCTTCGATACGTAGATATCTGCAAACGCTACTGTGAGGTCAGGCGTGCCGCCTGCCACCCTCTCAACGCACCACAGCAACGACCCTCACGCGCCTGCACCACAGGCAACACCCAGGCGCAACTCGCCGTCTCTCTCACTCCAGGGGACATACCCTCCGTCTCACTCGCACCCGCAGAGGTGCTCACCATCTCGCTCGCACCAAGGACCATGTGCGCTGTCTCGCTCCCACTCAAGGAGCCATCCACCGTCTCACTCTTACCTGCAGGGAAACTCGCCCTCTCGCTCACTCCAGGGACGTACCAGGAGATTCAACCTCCACTAGATCCGACGACGGGAACCCTCACCGTACAAAGGACTCTACGATTTCATCATCCCAGATCTGCCATGCCCAAAATACTATTTCTAAGTTTATTAATTAACATTATATATATACTCCTATATTCTAAGCTCTGTATTCCTAGCTCATAGAATTTACACGACACTACTTTATAACGACACAAACAACACACATTTTACATTTAAGGCGTAATTTCTAATTTCATACTTGTATCTCTATATTCATAAGTTGCGCTAATTAAGTAGCCCGCGACGCGCGAGGTCGCGACCGCCTCAGCGGCATGCGCCGCTAACCCCACCACGCAACGCCGAGACCCCACTCGGGCGTCCACATACTCCCACCTACGTTCGCACGCGACCGAAGCGCTCCGAGAGTCGAGGAGGTCGCAGACGCATCTTGGGAGACACAGTCAGTCAATACCGTCAGTACGGTACAGTTCTATCTCGCCTTCGGGCACTTCCAATTCCAAGTTTCTTCCAAGTCGCGCCTTAGGGCCGTTGCTCAGCCTCGATGAGGTTCCTAGTTCTAAAGTCTTTGTTCTAATTGTTAATTCATAGTTAACATAGTCTTAATACTTAGAAATAATTGTTCCTGTACTCTTTGATTTAGAATATACTTTATTATTTTTCTACCACATCGAGTTCTAGTTCATTCCAACTCCATTTCTAAATTCAATTATATTTTAATACAAATTCTTCCAAGTTCGTAACAACTTGAATAATAAACGAACTCTTCGCGCCGGGAGGAAGAATTTAACCCATTATCTCGTGCGGAATACGTTGGTGAAACGCCAGTAGTCTTCGTTCATCGACGGACGGCGACATTCATCGCAGCTCCACTGTCACAACGCCGATTTCAGCCAGCCGTACGCCGACTACTCCCCCGAGAATGACCCTCGACGATCGCCACATCTGAAAGCAGAAGAGGGAAATCAGCGAAAGGTAAGTAAAATCCCTCCTTACACGCGTTCGCGATTGTTTACGGTGCCCGCGTCTTGCCAGAATCGACGAACCCGGTCATACGCGTTTTATACCGGACCGAATTCTCGACTAAAAGGCTTGTGTCATTCAGCCTCCTGGGATACGAATAATATGTTCGCCAGGAAGTGACACTACTTCCTAGCAAGGAAGTGTCGCATTCACATACAATTGAAGTGTTTGCGAGTTATACATGACACTTCGCAATGAATATTATATCTTATCAGGGTACATAGAAATGAGATGCGACATCTCGTTTTCAGAAGCATTAGAACACTATTTCTGCGATACGTAGACATCTGCAAACGCTATTTCCTAGCAATGAAGTATCACATTTACATTCATTTGAAGTGAATACGAGGTATACATGACACTTCGCAATGAATATTATATCTTATCATGAAACATAGAAATGAGATGCAATATCTTGTTTTAAGAAGCTTTAGAACACTATTGCTGCGATACGAAGACATATGCAAACGCTATTTCCTAGCATGGATGTGTCGCATTTACATTCTTTTGTAGTGAATACGAGGTATACATGACACTTCGCAATGAATATTATATCTTATCATGAAACATAGAAATGAGAAGCGAAATCTTGTCTTAAGGAGCATTATAACACTATTGTTTCGATACGTAGACATCTGCAAACGCTATTTAATAGCCTGGAAGTGTCGCATTTACATAATTTTGCAGTGAATACGGGGTATACATAACACTCCAAAATGAATGTTATACCCTATCACGAAACATATAGATGAAATGCGATATCGCGATTTAAGAAGCATTAGAACTCTATTGCTTCGATACGGAGACATCTGCAAACGCTATTTCCTAGCAATGAAGTGTCGCATTTACATTCTTTTGAAGTGAATTCGAGGTATACATGACACTTCGCAATGAATATTACCTCTTACCACGAAACATAGAAGTGAGATGCGATATCACGTTTTAAGAAGCATTAGAACTTTATTGCTACGTTACGTAGACATCTGCAAACGCTATTTCCTAGCGTGGAAGTGTAGCATTTACATTCTTTTGATGTGAATTCGAGGTATACATGACACTTCGCAATGAATATTATATTTTATCATGAAACATAGAAATGAGATGCGATATTTTGTCTTAAGAAGCTTTAGAACTCTATTGCTATGGTGCGTAGACATCTGCAAACGCTATTTAACAGCAGGGAAGTGTCGCATTTACATTCATTTGAAGTGTATGCGAGGTATTCATGACATTACGAAATGAATATTATATCTTATCATGAAATATAGAAATGAGATTCGATATCGCGTTTTAACAAGCATTAGACCTGTATTGCTACGATACCTAAACATCTGCAAACGCTATTTCCTAGCGAGGAAGTGTCGCATTTACATTCCTTTGAAGTGTATGCGTGGTATACATGCCACTACGCAATGAATATTATATCTTATCATGAAACATAGAAATGTTATGCGATATCGCGATTTAAGAAGCGTTAGAACTCTATTGCATCGATACGTAGACATCTGCAAACGCTACTTCCTAGTAGGGAAGTGTCGCATTTACATTCTTTTGAAGTGAAAACGAGGTACACATGACACTCCGCAATGAATATTATATCTTATCATGAAACATAGGAATGAGGTGCGATATCGCGTTTTAAGAAAGCATTAGAACTCTATTGCTACGATACGTAGACATATGCAGACCCTTTTTCCTAGCAAGGAAGTGTCGCATTTACATTCTTCCGAACTGAATACGAGGTATACTTAACACTCCACAATGAATGTTATATCTTATCATGAAACACAGAAATGAGATGCGATATGGCGATTTAAGAAGCATTAGAACACATTTGCTTCGATACGTAGACATCTGCAAACGCTATTTCCTGGCAAGGAAGTGTCGCATATACATTCACCTGAAGTGAATACGATGTATACATAACACTCCACGAGGAATATTATACCTTATCACGAAACATAGAAATCGGATGCGATATCGCGATTTAAGAAGCATTAGAACTCTATTGCTACGATACGTAGACACCTGCAAACGCTATTTCATAGCATGGAAGTGTCGCAAATACATTCTTTTGGATTGAATACGAGGTAAACATGACACTTCGCAATGAATATTATAACTTATCATGAAACACAGAAATGAGTGTGCGATATGGCGGTCTAAGAAGCATTAGAACTCTATTGCTTCGATACGTAGACATCTGCCAACGCTATATCCTAGCAATGAAGTGTCGTATTTAAATTCATTTGAAGTGTATGCGAGGTATACAAGACACTTCGCAATGAATATTATATCTTATCATGATACATAGAAATGATATGCGATATCGCGATTTAAGAAGCGTTAGAACTCTATTGCATCGATACGTAGACATCTGCAAACGCTACTTCCTAGCAGGGAAGTGTCGCATTTACATTCATTTGAAGCGAATACGAGGTATGCATAACACTGCACAATAAATATTGTATCTTATCATGAATCCTGGAAATGTGATGCGATATCGCCATTCATGAAGCATTAGAACTCTATCGCTTCAATACGTAGACATCTGCAATCGGTATTTCCTAGCAAGGAAGTGTCGCCTTTACATTCTTTTGAAGGGAATACGAGGTATACATGACACTTCGCACTGAATATTAATAATTATCATGTAACATAGAAATGAGATGCGATATTGCGATTTAAGAAGCATTAGAACTCCATTGCTTCGATACGTAGACATCTGCAAACGTCATTTCCTACAAGGAAGTGTCGCATTTACATTCATTTGAAGTGTATGCTAGGTATACATGACACTTCGCAATGAATATTATATCTTATCGTGAAGCATAGAAATGAGATGCGATATCGCGATTTAAGGGGCATTAGAACTCTATTGCTACGATACGTAGACATCTGCAAACGCTATTTAATAGCAAGGAAGTGTCGCATTTACATTCATTTGAAGCGAATACGAGGTATAAACGACACTTCGCAATGAATATTATTTCTTATCATGAAGCATAGAAATGAGTTGCGATATCCCGTTTGAAGAAGCATTAGAACTCTATTGCTTCGATACGTAGACGTCTGCAAACGCTATTTCCCAGCAAGGAAGTGTCGCATTTACATTCATTTGAAGTGTATGTGAGGTATAAGTGACACATCGCAATGATTATTTTATCTCAACATGAAACATAGAAATGAAATGCGAAGTCTCGTTTTAAGAAGCATTAGAACTCTATTGTTTCTATACGTAGACATCTGGAAACGCTATTTCCTAGCAAGGAAGTGTCGCATCTACATTCTTTTGAAGTGAATGCGAGGTACACATAACATTGCACAATGAATATTATATCTTATCATGAAACATAGAAATGAGATGCGATATCCCATTTTAAGAAGCATTAGAAATCTATTCCTTCGATACGTAGACATCTGCATACGCTGCTTCCTAGCAAGGCAGTGTCGCATTTGCACTTTTTTGAAGTGAATACGAGGTATGCATAATACCCCACAATGAATATTATATCTTATCACGAGACATAGAAATGAGATGCGATATCGCGTCTTAAGAAGCATCAGATCCCTATTGATTCGATACGCAGTCATCTGCAAACACTATTTCAAAGCAAGGGAGTGTCGCATTTGCATTCTTTTGAAGTGAGTACGAGGTATGCATAATACCCCACAATGAATATTATATCTTATCATGAAACATTGGAATGAGATGCGATATCGCTCTTTAAGAAGCATTAGAACACTATTGCTACGATACGTAGACATCTGGAAAGCTACTTCCTAGCAAGGAAGTGTCGCATTTACATTCTTTTTAAGTGTAGACGAGATATGCATAACCCTCCTCAATGAATATTATGTCCTATCATGAAACATAGAAATGAGATGCGATATCGCGATTTAAGCAGCATTAGAACTCTATTGCTTCGATACGTAGACATCTGCAAACGCTATTTCCTAGCAAGGAAGTGTAGCACTTACATTCTTCTGAAGTGAATACCAGGTATACATGACACTTGGCAATTAATATTGTATCTTATCATGAAACATGGAAATGAGATGCGATATCTCGTTTCAAGAAGCATTAGAACCCTGCTGCTTCGATACGTAGACATCTGCCATCGTTATATCCTAGCAAGGAAATGTCGCATTTACATTCATTTGAAGTGTAGACGAGATATGCATAGCACTGCGCAATGAATATTATATCTTATCATGTAACGTAGAATTGAGGTGCGATATCGCGATTTAAGAAGCATTGGAATATTATTGCTTCGATACGTAGACATCTGCAAACGCTACTTCCTTGCAAGGATGTGTCGCATTTACGTTCTTTTGAAGTGAATACGAAGTATACATGACACTACGCAATGAATAATATATCTTATATTGAATCATAGAAATGAGATGCGACATCGCGATTTAAGTAGCATCAGAACTCTATTGCTACGATTCGTAGACATCTGCAGACGCTATTTCCTAGCAAGGAAGTGTCGCATTTACATTCTTTTGAAGTGGATACCAGGAATACATAATACTCCACAATGAATATTATACCTTATCATGAAACATAGAAATCTGATGCGATATCGCGTTTTAAGAAGCATTAGAACTCTACTGCTACGATACGTAGACATCTGCAAACGCTATTTCCTAGCAAGGAAGTGTCGCATTTACATTCTTTTGAAGTGAATGCGAGGTATACATAACATTGCACAATGAATATTATATATTATCATGAAACATAGGAATGAGATGCGATATCGCGTTTTAAAAAGCATTAGAACAAAAGTGCTTCAATACCTAGAGATCTGGGTGCGCTACTTCCTAGCATGGAAGTGTGGCATTTGCATTCTTTTGACGTATAGCCGAGTTACACATAACACTTCGCAATGAATATTGCATCTTATCATGAAATATAGAATTGAAAAGCGATGAATTGAACAGTTGGAAACCCTATTTCATAGGAAGGAAGTGTGGCATTTACATTCTTTTGAATTGTAGACGAGACATACATAACACTTCGCATTGAATATTATGTCTTATCATGTAACATAGAGTTGAGATGCTATATCGCTTTTAAAGAAGCATTAGAACTGTATTGCTTCGAAACGTAGACATCTGGAAACGCGTTTCCTAGGAAGGAAGTGAGGCATTTACATTCATTGGAAGTGTAGACGCGGTATACATATCACTTCGCAATGAATATTATATCTTATCATGAAACAGAAATGAGATGCGATATCGCGTTTTAAGAAGCATTAGAACTCCATTGCTTCGATACGTAGACATCTGGAAACGATATTTCCTAGCAAGGAAGTGTCGCATTTACATTCCTTTGAAGTGTAGGCGAGGAATACATAACACTTCGCAATGAATATTATATCTTATCATGGAACATAGAAATGAGGAGCGACATCGCATTTTAAGAAGCATCAGAACTCTATTGCTATGATACGTATACATCAGCAAACACTATTTCCTAGCAAGGAAGTGTAGCATTTACATTCTTTTAAAGTGAATACGAGGTATACATAACACTCCACAATAAATATCATATTTTATCATGAAACATAGAAATGAGATGCGATATCGCGATTTAAGATGCATTAGAACTCTATTGCTACGACACGTAGACATCTGCAAATGGTATTTAATGACAAGGAAGTGTTGCAATTACATTCTTTTGAAGTGAATACGAGGTTATAATAACACTCCATAATGAATATTATATTTTATCATGAAACAAGGAAATGACATGCGATATCGCGTTTTAAGTAGCATTAGAACTCTATTGCTTAGTTACGTAGACATCTGCAAGCGCTATTTCCTAGCAAGGAAGTGTCCCAAATACGTTCGTTTGAAGTGAGTACGAGGTATACATAACACTTCGCAATGAATATTATATCTTATCACGAGGCATAGAAATGAGATGCGATATCGCGTTATAAGAAGCATTAGAACTCTATTGCTTGGATACGTAGACATCTGCAACGCTATTTCCTAGCAAGGAAGTGTCCCAAATACGTTCGTTTGATGTGAATACGAGGTATACATAACACTTCGCAATGAATATTATATCTTATCACGAGACATAGAAATGAGATGCGATATCGCGTTATAAGAAGCATTAGAACTCTATTGCTTGGATACGTAGACATCTGCAACGCTATTTCCCAGCAAGGATGTGTCGCACTTACATTCTTTTGAAGTGAATACGAGGCATACATGACACTTCGCAATCAATATTATATCTTATCATGAAACATAGAATTGGGATGCGATTTCGCGATTGAAGAAGCATTAGAACTCTATTGCTTCGATACGTAGACATCTGCAAACGCTATTTCCTAGCAAGGAAGTGTCGCATTTACACTCATATGAGTAGTATGCGAGGTATACATGACACTTCACTATGAATATTATATATTATCATGAAACATAGAAATGAGGAGCGATATCGCGTCTTAAGGAGCATTAGAAATCTATTGCTACGATACGTAGACACCTGGAAACGCTATTTTCTAGCAAGGAAATGTCGCATTTACATTCTTTTGAAGTGAATACGTGGCATACATGGCACTCCGCAATGAATATTATATCTTATCGTAAAACAAAGGAATGAGATGCGATATCTCGTTTTAAGAAGCATTAGAAATCTATTGCTACGATACGTAGACATCTGCAAACGCTATTTTCTAGCAAGGAAGTGTCGCATTTACATTCTTTTGAAGTGAATGGGACGTGTACATAACACTGCACAATGAATATTACATCTTATCATGAAACATAGAAATGAGATGCGATAACTCGTTTTAAGAAGCAATAGTACCCTATTGCTTCGATACGTAGACATCTGCCAACGCTATTTCCTAGCAAGGAAGTGTAGCATTTACATTCATTTGAAGTGTATGCGAGGTATACAAGTAACTTCGCAATGAATATTACATCTTATCATGAAACATAGAAATGAGATGCGATATTGCGTTTTGAGAAACATTAGAACTCTATTGCTACGAAACGTAGATATCTGCAGAAGCTATTTCCTAGGAAGGAAGTGTCGCATTTACATTCAGTCGAAGTGTATGCGAGGTACACAAGACACTTCGCAATGAATATTGTATCTTATCATGAAACATAGAAATGAGGTGCGATATCGCGTTTTAAGAAGAATTAGAACTCTATTGCTACGATACATAGACATCTGCAAACGCTATTTCCTAGCAAGTAAATGACGCATTATCATTCTTTTGAAGTGAATACGAGGTATACATAACACTGCACAATGAATATTATATCTTATCATGAAACGTAGAAATGAGATGCGATATCGCGATTTAAGAAGCATTAGAAATCTAATGCTACGATACGTAGACATCTGCAAACGCTATTTCCTAGCAAGGAAATGTCGCATCTACATTCTTTTGAAGCGAATACGAGGCATACATAACACTGCACAATGAATATTATTTCTTATCATGAAGCATAGAAATGAGATGCGATATCGCGATTTAAGCAGCATTACAACACTATTGCTTCGATACGTACACATCTGCCAACGCTATTTCCTAGCAAGGAAGTGTCGCATTTACACTCATTTGAGTAGTATGCGAGGTATACATGACACTCCACTATGAATATTATATCTTATCATGAAACGTAGAAATGAGATGCGATATCTCGTTTTAAGAAGCATTAGAACTCTGTTGCTTCGATACGTAGACATCTGCCATCGCTATTTCCTAGCAAGGAAGTGTCGCATTTACATTCGTTTGAAGAGTACGCGAGGTATACAAGACACTTCGCAATGAATATTATATCTTATCATGATTCATAGAAATGAGATGCGATATCGAGTTCTAAGTAGCATTAGAACTCTATTGCTACGTTACGTAGAATACTGCAGACGCTGTTTCCTAGCACGGAAGTGTCGCATTTACTTTCCTTTGATGTGAATACGAGGTATACATGACTCTTCGCAATGAATATTATATCTCATCACGAAACATAGAAATGAGATGCGAAGTCTCGTTTGAAGAAGCATTAGAACCCTATTGTTTCTATACGTAGACATCTGGGAACGCTATTTCCTAGCAAGGAAGTGTCGCATTTACATTCTTTTGAAGTGAATACGAGGTATACATGACACTTCGCAATGAATATTATATGTCATCATGACACATAGAAATGAGATGCGATATCGCGGTTTAAGAAGCATTAGAACTCTATTGCTACGATACGAAGGCATCTGCAAACGCTATTTCCTAGCATAGAAGTGTCGCATTTACATTCTTTTGATGTGAATACGAGGTATACATGACACTTCGCAATGAATATTATATCTTATCATGAAACATAGAAATGAGTGCGATATCGCGTTTTAAGAAGCAATAGAACTCTACTGCTACGATACGTAGACATCGGAAAACGCAACTTCCTAGCAATAAAGTGTCGCATTTACATTGCATGGAGTGAATACGAGGTATATATGACACTTCGCAATGAATATTATATCTTATCATGAAACATAGAAATGGGATGCGATATCGCGTTTTGAGAGGCGTTAGAAATCTATTGCTACGATACGTATACATCTGCAAACCCTATTTCCTAGCAAGGAAGTGTCGCATTTACATTCCTTTGAAGTGAATACGGGGTATACATAACAGTGCACAATGAATATTATATCTTATCATGAAACATAGAAATGAGATCCGATATCGCGTTTTAAGAAACATTAGAAATCTATTGCTTCGATACGTAGACATCGGAAAACGCTATTTCCTAGCAGGGAAGTGTCGCATTTACATTCTTGTTAAGTGAATACGAGGTATACATAACGCTCCACAGTGAATATTATATCTTATCATGAAATATAGAAATGAGATGCAATATCCCGTTTCAAGTAGCATTAGAACTCTATTGCTCCGATACATAGACATCTGCAAACGCTATTTCCTAGGAAGGAAGTGTCGCATTTACATTCATTTGAAGAGTATGCGAGGTATAAGTGACACTTCGCAGTGAATATTATATCATATCATGAAACATAGAAATGAGATGCGATATCGCGTTTTGAGAAGCATTAGAACCTTACTGCTACGATAGGTACACATCTGCAAACGCTATTTCCTAGCAAGGAAGTGTCGCATTTACATTCTTTTGAGGTGAATACGATGTAGACATAACACTTCGCAATGAATATTATATCTTATCATGAAACATAGAAATGTGATGCGATATCGCGTTTTAAGAAGAATTAGAACTCTATTTCTACGATACGTAGTCATCTGCAGACGCTATTTCCAAGGAAGGAAGTGTCGCATTTACATTTATTTGAAGTGTATGCGAGGTATACAAGACACTTCGCAATGAATATTATATCTTATCATGAAACATAGAAATGAGATACGATATCGCGTCTTGAAAAGCATTAGAACACTAATGCTACGATACGTAGCCATCTGCAAACGCTATTTCGTAGCAAGGAACTGTCGCATTTACATTCTCTTGATGTGAATACGAGGTATACATAACACTGCACAATGAGTATTATGTCCTATCATGAAACATAGAAATGAGATGCGATATTCCGTTTTAAGAAGCATTTGAACACTATTGCTACGATACGTAGATATTTGCGAACGCTATTTCCTAGCAAGAAAGTGTCGCATTTACAATCATTTGAAGTGCATGCGAGGTATAAGTGACATTTCGCAGTGAATATTATATCTTACCACAAAACATAGAAATGAGGTGCGATATCGCGTTTTAAGAAGCATTGCAACTCCATTGCTTCGATACGTAGATATCTGCAAACGCTATTTCCTAGCAAGGAAGTGTCGCATTTACATTCTTTTCAAGTGAATACGAGGTATACATAACACTGCACAATGAATATCATATCTTATCATGAAACATAGAAATGAGATGCGATATCGCCATTTAAGAAGCATTAGAACTGTATTGCTTCGGTACGCAGACACCTGCAAACGCAATTTCCTAGCAAGGAAGTGTGGCATTTACATTCCTTTGAAGTGAATAGGAGGTATACATAACACTCCACAATGAATATTATATTTTATCATAAAACATTAAAATGAGATGCGATATCTCGTTTTAAGAAGCATTAGAGCTCTGTTTCTTCGATAAGTAGACATCTGTCATCGCTATTTCCTATCAAGGAAGTGTCGCATTTACATTTACTTGAAGTGTATGCGAGGTATACAAGACACTTCGCACTGAATATTATATCTTATCATGAAACATAGAAATGAGATGCGATATTTGGTTTAAGATGCATTAGAACTCTATTGCTTGGATACGTAAACATCTCCCAACGCTATTTCCTAGGAAGGAAGTGTCGCATTTACATTCTTTTTAAGTGTATGCGACTCATACATGACACTTCGCAATGAATATTATATTATATCATGAAACATAGGAGTGAGATGCGATTTCGTGTATTAAGAAGCATCAGATCACTATTGCTACGATACGTAGACATCTGCAAACGCTATTTCCTAGTAGGGAAGTGTCGCATTTACATTCATTTGAAGTGTATGCGAGGTATACATGACACTTCGCAATGAATATTATATCTTATCTGGAAACATAGAAATGAGTTGCGATATCGCGATAAGAGAATCTTTAGAACTCTATTGCTCCGATACGTAGGCATCTGCAAACGCTACTTCCTAGCAATGAAGTGTCGCATTTACATTCTTTTGAAGCGAATACGATGTATACATGACACTTTGCAATGAATATTATACCCTATCATGAAACATAGATATGAGATTCGATATCGCGTTTTGAGAAGCATTAGAACTCTTTTGCTTCGATACGGAGACATCTGCAAACGCTGTTTCCTAGCATGGAAGTGTCGCATTTACATTCATTTGAAGAGTATGCGAGGTATAAGTGGCACTTCGCAATGAATATTATATCTTATCACGAATCATAGAAATGAGATGCGTTATCTCGTATTAAGAAGCATTAGAATTCTATTGCTTCGATACGTAGACATCTGCAAAGGCTATATCCTACCTAGGAAGTGTCGCATTTACATTCATTTGAAGTGAATACGAGGTATACATGACACTTCACAATGAATATTATATCTTATCATGAAACATAGAAATGGGATGCGATATGCGTTTTGAGAAGCACAGAAACTCTAATGCTACGATACGTAGACATCTGCAAACGCTATTTCCTAGCAAGGAAGTGTCGCATATACATTCACCTCAAGTGTATGCGAGGTATACATGAATACTTCGCAACGATTATTATATCCCATCTTGAAACATAGAAATGAGATGCGATATTTGGTTTAAGAAGCGTTAGATCTCCATTGCTACGATACGTAGACATCTGCAAACGCTATTTGCTAGCAAGGAAGTGTCGCATTTACATTCTCTTGAAGTGAGTACGAGGTATACATAACACTCCACAATGAGTATTATGTCCTATCATGAAACATAGAAATGAGATGCGATATACCGTTTCAAGAAGCATTTGAACACTATTGCTACGATACGTAGATATTTGCGAACGCTATTTCCTAGCAAGAAAGTGTCGCATTTTACAATCATTTGAAGTGCATGCGAGGTATAAGTGACATTTCGCAGTGAATATTATATCTTACCACAAAACATAGAAATGAGGTACGATATCGCGTTTAAGAAGCATTGCAACTCCATTGCTTCGATACGTAGACATCTGCAAACGCTATTTCCTAGCAAGGAAGTGTCGCATTTGCATTCTTTTCAAGTGAATACGAGGTATACATAACACTGCACAATGAATATCATCTCTTATCATGAAACATAGAAATGAGATGCGATATCGCCATTTAAGAAGCATTAGAACTGTATTGCTTCGGTTCGTAGACATCTGCAAACGCAATTTCCTGGCAAGGAAGTGTCGCATTTACATTTACTTGAAGTGTATGCGAGGTATACAAGACACTTCGCACTGAATATTATATCTTATCATGAAACATAGAAATGAGATGCGATATTTGTTTAAGATACATTAGAACTCTATTGCTTGGATACGTAAACATCTCCCAACGCTATTTCCTAGTAGGGAAGTGTCGCATTTACATTCATTTGAAGTGTATGCGAGGTATACATAACACTTCGCAATGAATATTATATCTTATCATGAAACATAGAAATGAGATGCGGTATCCCGTTTTAAGAAGCATTAGAAATCTATTGCTTCGATACGTAGACATCTGCAAACGCAACTTCCTAGCATGGAAGTGGTGCATTTTAACACTTTTGTAGTGAAAACGAGGTATACATGGCACTTCGCTATAAATATTGTATCTTATCATGAAACATAGAAATGAGATGCGATATCTCGTATTAAGAAGCATTAGAACTCTAATGCTACGATACGTAGACATCTGCAAACGCCATATCCTAGAAATGAAATGTCGCATTTAAATTCTTTTGAAGTGAATGAGATGTATACATAACATTGCACTATGAATATTATCTCTTATCATGAAACATAGAAATGAGATGCGATATCGCGATTTAAGACGCATTAGAATTCCATTGCTTCGATAAGTAGACATCTGCAAACTCTACATCCTTGCAAGGAAGTGTCGCACTTACTTCATTTTGATGTGAATACGAGGTATACATAATACTCCACAATGAATATCATATGTTATCGTGAAACATAGAAATGAGATGCGGCATCGAGTTTTAAGAAGCACTAGAACACTTTTGCTACGATACGTAGACATCTGTGAACGCTATTTCCTAGCATGGAAGTGTCGCATTCACATACTTTTGACGTTAATGCGAGGTATACATGACACTTCGCAATGAATATTATATCCTATCATGAAGCATAGAAGTGAGATGCGATATCGAGTTTTAAGTAGCATTAGAAATCTATTGCTAGGATACGTAGACATCTGCAAACGCCATTTCCTGCCAAAGAAGTGGCGCATTTACATTCTTTTGAAGCGAATTCGAGGTATACATAACATTGCACAGTGAATATTATATCTTATCGTGAAACATAGAAATGGGATGCGATATCTCGCTATCAAGAAGCATAATATCTCTATTGCTACGATACGTAGGCATGTGCAAACGTTATTTAATAGCAAGGAAGTGTCGCATTTACGGTCCTTTGAAGTGAATACGAGTTACACATGACACTCCGCAATGAATATTATATCTTATCATAAATCATAGAAATGAGATGCTATATGGCGTTTTATGCAGCAATAGAACTCTATTGCTTCGATACGTAGATATCTGCAGGCGCTATTTCCTGGCAAGGAAGTGTCGCATTTACATTCTTTTGAAGTGAATACGAGGTATACATGATACTTCGCTATAAATATTATATCTTATCATTAAACATAGAAATGAGATGCTATATCGCGTCTTGAGAAGCATTAGAACTTAATGCTATGATACGTAGATATCTGCGAATGCTATTTCCTAGCAAGGAAGTGTCGCATTACATTATTTTGAAGTGAATACGAGGTATACATGACACATCGCAATGAATATTATACCTTATAACGAAACATAGGAATGAGATGCGATATCGCGTTTGGTGAAGCATTAGAGCTCTACTGCTTCTATACGGAGACACCTGCAAACGCTATTTCCTAGCATGGAAGTGTCGCATTTACACTCTTTTGAAGTGAACACGAGGTGTACATGACATTTCGCAATGAATATTACATCTTACCATGAAACATAGAAATGAGATGCAATATCGCGTTTTGAGAAGCATTAGTACTCTAATGCTACCATACGTAGATATCTGCAAACGCCATTTCCTAGCAAGGAAGTGTCGCATTTACATTCTTTTGAAGCAAATACGAGGTTTGCATGCCACTTCGCGATGAATATCATATCATCACGAAACATAGATATAAGATGCCATAACGCGATTTAAGAAGCATTAGATCTCTATTGCTTCGATACGGAGACAATTGCAAACTGTATCTCCTAGCAAGGAAGTGTAGCATTTACATTCTTTTGAAGTGAATACGGGGTATACATAACACTTCGTAATGAATATTATACCTTATCATGAAACATAGAAATGAGTGGCGATATCGCGTTTTAAGAAGCATTAGAACTCTATTGCTTCGATACGTAGACATCTGGTAACGTAATTTTCTAGAAAGAAGTGTCGCATTTACATTCATTTGAAGTGTGTGCCAGGTATACATGACACTTCGCAATGAATATTATATCTTATCATGAAACATGGAAATGATATGCAATATCGCGATTTAAGAAGCTTTAGTACCCTATTGCTTCGATACGTAGACATCTGCAAACGCTACTTCCTAGCAAGGAAGTGTCGCATTTACAATCTCTTGAAAGGAATACGAGGTATACATGACACTCCGCAATGAATACTATATCTTATCGTAAAAGATAGAAATGAGGTGCGATATCGCGTTTTAAGAAGCATTAGAACTCTATTGCTACGATACGTATATATCTGGAAACGCTAATTCCTAGCAAGGAAGTGTCGCATTTACATTCATTCGAAGTGTATGCGAGGTATACATGACACTTCGCAATGAATATTATATCTCATCATGAAACATAGAAATGAGGTGCGACATCTCGTTTAAAGAAGCATTAGAACTCAATTGTTTCGATACCCAGTCATCTGAAATCGCTATTTCCTAGCAAGGAAGTGTCGCATTTACATTCTTTTGAAGTGAATATGAGGTATACATGACACTTCGCAATGAGTATTATATCTTATCATGAAACATAGAAATGAGATGCGATATCGGGTTTTGAGAATCATTAGAACTCTATTGCTACGATACTTAGACATCTTCAGACGCTATTTCCTAGCAAGGAAGTGTCGCATTTACATTCTTTTGAAGCGAATACGAGGTATACATAGCAATCCACAATGAATATTATATCTTATCACGAAATATAGAAATGAGTTGGGATATCGCTATTTAAGAAGCAGTAGATCTCTATTGTTTCGATACGTAGACATCTGGAAACGCTATTTCCTAGCAAGGACGTGTCGCATTTACATTCTTTTGCAGTGAATACAAGGCATACATGACAAATCGCAATGAATATTATATCTTATCATGAAGCATAGAAATGAGATGCGATATCGCGTTTCAAGAAGCATTAGAACTCTATTGATCCGATACGTAGATATCTGCAAACGCTACTATCTAGCCATGAAGTGTCGCATTTACAATCTTTTGAAGTGAATACGAGGTATACATGACACTTCGAAATGAATATTATTCCTTATCACGAAACATAGAAATGAGACACGATATCCCGTTTTAAGAAGCATTAGAATTCTATTGCTTCGTTACGTAGACATCTGCAAACGCTTTCTCCTAGCATTGAAGTGTCGCATTTACATTCATTTAAAGCGTATGCGAGGAATAAGTGACACTTCGCAATGAATACTATATCTTATCATGAAACATATAAGTGAGATGCGATGTCGCGAATTAAGAAGCATTAGAACTCTATTGCTACGATACGTAGACATCTGCAAACGCTATTTCCAAGCAAGGAAGAGTCACATTTACATTCCTTCGAAGTGAATACGAGGTATACCTAACACTCCGCAATGAGTATTATATCTTATCATGAAACATAGAAATGAGATGCGATATCGCGTTTTAAGAAGCATTAGAACTCTATTGCTACGATACGTATATATCTGGAAACGCTAATTCCTAGCAAGGAAGTGTCGCATTTACATTCATTCGAAGTGTATGCGAGGTATACATGACACTTCGCAATGAATATTATATCTCATCATGAAACATAGAAATGAGGTGCGACATCTCGCTTAAAGAAGCATTAGAACTCAATTGTTTCGATACCCAGTCATCTGGAATCGCTATTTCCTAGCAAGGAAGTGTCGCATTTACATTCTTTTGCAGTGAATACAAGGTATACATGACACATCGCAATGAATATTATATCTTATCATGAAACATAGAAATGAGATGCGATATCGCGTTTTAAGAAGCATTAGAACTCTATTGCTACGATACGTCAGCATCTGCAAACGCTATTTCCTAGCAAGGAAGTGTCGCATTTACATTCTTTTGAAGGGAATCCGAGGTATACATTATACTTCGCAATGAATATTATATCCTATCATGAAACGTAGAAATGAGATGCGATATCGCGTTTTAAGAAGCATTAGAACGCTATTGCTACGATACGTAGACATCTACAAACGCTATTACCTAGCAAGGACGTGTCGCATTTACATTCTTTTGCAGTGAATACAAGGTATACATGACAAATCGCAATGAATATTATATCTTATCATGAAGCATAGAAATGAGATGCGATATCGCGATTTAAGAAGCATTAGAACTCGATTGCTTCGATACGTAGACATCTGCAAGCGCTATATCCTAGCAAGGAAGTGTCGCATTTACATTCTTTTGAAGGGAGTACGAGGTATACATGACACTCGCAATTAATATTATATCTTATCATGAAACATAGAAATGAGATGCGATATGGCGTTTCAAGAAGCAGTAGATCTCTATTGCTTCGATACGTAGACATCTACCAACGCTATTTCCTAGGAAGGAAGTGTCGCATTTACATTCATTTGAACTGTATGCGAGGTATACAAGACACTTCGCAATGATGTCATATCTCATCATGGAACATAGAAATGACATGCGATAACGCGATTTAAGAAGCATTAGGACTCTATTGCTTCGATACGTAGATATCTGCAAACGCTATTTCCTAGCAAGGAAGTGTCGCATTTACATTCTCTTGAAGTGAATACGAGGTATACATGACACTTCGCAATGAATATTATATCTTATAATGAAACCTAGAAATGAGATGCTATATCGCGTTTTAAGAGGAATTGGAACTTTAATGCTTCGAGACGTAGACATCTGCAAACGCTACTTCCTAGCATGGAAGTGTCGCATTTACATTCCTTTCATGTGAATACGAGGTATACATAACACTCCACAATGGATATTATATCCTATCATGAAAGATAGAAATGAGATGCGACATCGCGATTTAAGAAGCATTAGAACTATATTGCTTCGATACGTATACGTCTGCAAAGGCTATTTCCTAGCAAGGAAGAGTCGCATTTACGTTCTTTTAAAGTGAATACGAGGTATACATGACACTTCGCGATGAATATTATATCTTATCACGAAACATAAGAAATGAGATGCGATATCGCGTTTTGAGAAGCATTAGAACTCTCTTGCTTCGATACGAAGACACCTGCCATCGCTATTTCCTAGCAAAGAAGTGTCGTATTTGCATTCTTTTGAAGTGAATGTGAGGTATACATAACACTCCACAATGAGTATTATGTCGTATCATGATACATAGAAATGAGATGCGATATAGCGATTTAAGAAGCATTAGAACTCCATTGCTTCTATACGTAGACGTCTGCAAACGCTATTTCCTAGCAAGAAAGTGTCGCATTTACATTCATTTGAAGTGTAGACGAGATATACATAACACTGCACAATGAATATTATATCTTACCCTAAGACTTAGAAGTGAGATGCTGTATCTCCTTTAACGAAACATTAGAACTGTATTGCTACGATGCGTAGATATCTGCAGACGCTATTCCCTAGGAAGGAAGTGTCGCAATTACATTCTTTTGAAGTGTCTACGAGGTATACATAACACTCCGCAATGAATGTTATATCTTATCATGAAACATAGAAATGAGATGCGACATCGCGTTTCAAGAAGCATTGGAACTCTATTGCTTCGATACGTAGACATATGGAAACGTAATTTCCTAGAAAGGAAGTGTCGCTTTTACATTCATTTGAAGTGTAGACGAGATATACATAACACCTCGCAATGAATATTATATCTTATCATGAAACATAGAAATGAGATGCGACATCTAGCTTTAAGAAGCATTAGAACTCTATTGTTTCTATACGTAGACATCTGGAAGCGCTATTTCCTAGCAACGAAGTGTCGCATTTACATTCATTTGAAGTGTATGCGAGGTATACTTGGCATTTCGCAATAAATATTATATCTTATCATGAAACATAGAAATGAGGTGCGATATCGCGTTTTGAGAAGCATTAGAACTCTTTAGCTTCGATACGGAGACATCTGCAAACGCCATTTCCTAGCAAGGAAGTGTCGCATTTACATTCTTTTGAAGTGAATACGAGGTATACATGACACTTCGCAATGAATATTATATCTTATCATGAAACATAGAAATGAGATGCGATATCGCGCTTTAAGGAGCATTAGAACACTATTCCTACGATACGTAGATATCTGGAAACGCTACTTCCTAGCAAGGAAGTGTCGCATTTTTAATCTTTTGAAGTGAATATGAGGTATACATGACACTTCGCAATGAATATTATTTCTTATCATGAAACATAGAAATGTGATACGATATCTCGTTTTAAGAAGCGTTAGAACTCTATTGCTGCGATACGTAGACATCTGCAAACGCTACTTCCCAGCAAGGAAGTGTCGCATTTACATTCCTTTGAAGTGAATACGAGGTATACAAGACACATCGCAATGAATAATATATCTTATCATGAAACATAAGAATGAGATGCGATATCTCGTTCTAAGAAACATTAGAACTCTATTGCTACGATACGTAGACATCTGCAAACGCAATTTCCTAGCAAAGAAGTATCGCATTTACATTCATTTGAAGTGAACACGAGGTATATATGACACTTCGCAATGAATATTATATCTTATCATGAAACATAGAAAAGTGATGCGATTTCGCGTTCTAAGAAGCGTTAGAACTCTATTGCTACGATACGTAGACATCTGGAAACGCTATTTCCTAGGAAGGAATTGTCGCATTTGCATTCATTTGAAGTGAATACGAGGTATACATGACACTTCGCAATTAATATTATATCCTATCATGAAACATAGAAATGAGATGCGGTGTCCCGTTTTAGGAAGCCTTAGAACTCTATTGTTTCGATACGTAGACATCTGCAAACGCTATCTCCTAGCAATGCAGTGTCGCATTTACATTCTTTTGAAGTGAATACGAGGTATACATGACACTTCGCAATGAATATTATATCTTATCATGAAACATAGAAATGAGATGCGATATCACGATTTAAGATGCATTAGAACTCTAATGCTTCGATACGTAGGCATCTGCCAGCGCTATTTCCTAGTGTGACGTCAGGCGTAGCGCTTGCCACCCATTACATACGTCAGCATCCTCGTAACCTCCAGCATCGACCCCTGGAGACAGGCAACCTGCAATACTTGCCTGAAGTATCGGCAATCAGCAGATTCGCGCGCGCACGACCGCACGCACTCAGACGTACCTGCGAGGTCCGCTGTCTCGCTCGCATCTACGAGCAACCCTATCGCCCTCTCATCAGGAATTCCGCCCAACAGAGAGAAGAAGCCGCAGTCCGTCGCCGCAATAGGGACTTTTCCAGTGCAGGGAATCTGCGTTGCCGGAACCTACGTACTATTTCTAGAATAAGTCTATAATACTCATAGATATAAGTACTCGACACGAATTGTAACACACCGCAACACACATGTAATTCTAAGTCCTTATTCCTAAGATTAGACGCTAGATGCGCCCAGGCTATCGGCACGAGCCGCTAGCCCCACCACGCGCAGCGAGTCCCCACTCGCTGGACCGCGCGCACCCTACCACGAGCGCCTGCGACCGTAGCGCCTCGCGAACCGAGGAGGTCCCAGACGCGCCTCGAGAGACACATTCGAGTCCTCGGGCTTCTAGAGTTAACATCGATCTTCCATCTCAAGCCGCCTCAATGTGGGGTCTAGGCTACGCGTTGCTATTTCCATTTTACTAGTTCTAACTTAGAATAATTTCACTTTTGTACATTTTAACTTAGAATATATTTTACTTTAGTTACTAAATCCAATCTACAAGTTCTTTTACCAGTTCTACTAGTTCCTATTCCAGTAATTACTAAATCTAAACTTAATATACTAGTTCTTACGTTAAAACATTATTCTTAATCTACAAATTCTACGACGTGTTCCTTCCAACAATTGGGTTGCGTTTGTTCACCTTGAAGGAGTATAGAGCTCAGCTTTGCGACGTTGCGATAGAGCGGACCGCCGCTTATCCTTCTGAACATTGCCTGAAAGTACAGAAAAACTGGGTGAATGAAACGTGGATCCGGTTCGCGAAGAACACGACGCGCGGGTCGTAAGAATTTTATTCGTTCACTTGCTCGAGAATACCTGGGAGATACACCCCGAGTCCTCGTACCGCAGCAACCTGTCGTCATCGTTCCGGTTCAGTCACAGTTTTCCGAAACGCCGATCAACGCCGATTCGCCTGCCTCTGCAGCCAACGTCTCTGCAATATCCACAGTCTCGGCTGAATCTACTCTGCATCCAGACCGCTGTTTCCCGTTATGCTGGAAGTTAATCAAAGTCACCGTCAACATCAACCGACAGATCGCTGTATCGATACCTACCAACGACCCCCGACGCACATTCTACCTGCGTATCGAGACTGAAGCCAGCGAAAGGTAGGGCTTGTCCATCATATCGCGAGTGTTTTTACCGCGTCGCGTAAGCCAAAAATATCGGACCCGGTCGTAACGCGTTCCCGCGGAGCGAAAACCGTATAAATAGGCTCCTGTCGTGAAGCCTCCGGATAAACGAAAAATTCTTTCGCCGGACGTGACACTAGCAAGGAAGTGTCGCATTTACATTCTTTTGAAGTGAATTCGAGGTATACATAACACTTCACAATGAATATTATACCTTATCACGAAACATAGGTATGAGATGCGATATCGCGATTTAAGAAGCATTAGAACCCTAATGCTTCGATACGGAGACATCTGCAAAGGACATTTCCCAGCAAGGAAGTGTCGCATTTACATTCAATTTAAGTGAATACGAGGAATAACTGACACTTCGCAATGAACATTATAACTTATCATGAAACATAGAATTGAGATGCGATATCTCGTTTTAAAAAGCATTAGAACTCTGTTGCTTCGACACGTGGACATCTGAAAACGCTGATTCCTACCAATGAAGTGTGACATTTACATACTTTTAAAGTGTAGACGAGGTATACGTAACACTTCGCAATGAATATTATATCTTATCACGGAACATAGAAATGAGATGCGATATCACGACTTAAGAAGCATTACAACTCTATTGCTACGATAGGTAGATGTCTGCAAACGCTATTTCCTAGCAAGGAAGAGTCAGATTTACATTCTTTTGAAGTGAATACGAGGTATACATAACACTCCACAATGAATATTATATCTTATCATGAAACATACAAATGAGATGCGATATGGCGATATAAGAAGCACTAGAATTCTACTGCTTCGAGACGTAGACATCTGCAAACGCTATTTCCTAGCAAGGAAGTGTCGCATTTACATTCATTTGAAGTTTAGACGAGGAATGCATAACACTTCGTAATGAGTATTATATCTTATCATGACACATAGAAGTGAGATGCGATATCGCGTTTTAAGAAGCACTAGAACCCTATTGCTTCGATACGTAGACATCGGCAAATGCTATTTCCTAGCAAGGAAGTGACGCATTTACATTCATTTGAAGTTTAGACGAGGAATGCATAACACTTCGTAATGAGTATTATATCTTATCATGACACATAGAAGTGAGATGCGATATCGCGTTTTAAGAAGCACTAGAACCCTATTGCTTCGATACGTAGACATCTGCAAATGCTATTTCCTAGCAAGGATGTGTCGCACATACATTCTTCTCAAGTGAGTACGAGATATACATAACACTTCGCAATGAATATTGTATCTTATCGTGAAACATCAAAATGAGATGCGATATCACGATTCAAGAAGCATTAGAATTATATTACTTCGATACGTACACATCTGGAGACGCTATTTCCTAGCAAGGGAGTGTCGCATTTACATTCTTTTGAAGTGAATACGAGGTATACATAACACTCCACAATGAATATCATATCTTATCATGAAACATAGAAATGAGATGCGATTTCGCGATTGAAGAAGCATTAGGACTCTAGTGCTTCGACACGTAGATATCTGCAAACGATATTTCCTAGCAAGGAAGTGTCGCATTTACATTCTTTTGAAGTGAGTACGTGGTATACATGACACTCCAGAATGAATATTATATCTTATCACGAAACATAGAAATGAGATGCGATATCGCAATTTAAGAAGCATCAGAACTCTATAGCTTCGATACGTAGACATCTGTAAACGCTAGTTCCTAGCAAGGAAGTGTCGCATTTACATTCATCTGAAGTGTAGACGAGATATACATAACACTGCACAATGAATATTATATCTTATCATGAAACGTAGAAGTAAGATGCGATATCGCGATTCAAGAAGCATTAGAACTCTATTGCTTCGATACGTAGACATCTGCAAACGCTATTTCCAAGCAAGGAAGTGTCGCATTCACATTCATTTGAACTGTATGCGATGCATACATGACACTTCGCAATGAATATTACATCTTATCATGAAACACAGAATTGAAATGCTATGTCGCGATTTAAGAAGCATTAGAACTCTATTGCTTCGATACGTAGACATCTGCAAACGCTAGTTCCTAGCAAGGAAGTGTCGCATTTACATTCATTTGAAGTGTATACGAGGTATACATAACACTGCACGATGTATATTATATCTTATCATGAAACATAGAAATGAGATGCGATATTGCGATTTCAGAAGCATTAGAATCCTATTGCTCGATACGTAGACATCTGCAAACGCTACTTGCTAGCATGTAAGTGTCGCACTTACATTTTTTTGAAAGGAATACAAGGTATACATGACACTTGGCAATGAATATTATATCTTATCATGAAACATAGAAATGTGGAGCGATATGGCGCTTTAAGAAGCATTAGCACACTATTGCCTCGATACGTAGACATCTGCAAACGCTAGTTCCTAGGAGGGAAGTGTCGCATTTACATTCATTTGAAGTGTAGACGAGATATACATAGCACTGCACAATGAAAATTATATCTTATCATGTAACGTAGAAGTGAGTTGCTATATCGCGATTTAAGAAGCATTAGAATTCTATTGCTTCGATACGTAGACATCTGCAAACGCTACTTCCTAGCAAGGAAGAGTCGCATTTACATTCATTTGAAGTGTATGCGAGGTATACATAACACTGCACAATGAATATTATATCTTATAATGATACATAGAAATGAGATGCGATATCGCGTTTTAAGCATCATAAGAACTCTATTGCTACGGTACGTAGATATCTGCAGACGCTATTTCCTAGCAAGGAAGTGTCGCATTTACATTCCTTTGAAGAGAATACGAGGTATACATAACACTGCACAATGAATATTATATCTTATCATGGAACATAGAAATGAGATGCGATACCGCGTATTAAGAAGCATGTCAACCATATTGCTTCGATACGTAAACATCTGGAAACGCATTTCCTAGCAAGGATGTGTAGCATTTACAATCTTTTAAAGTGTAGACGATGTGTCCATAACACATCGCAATGAATATTATATCTTGTCATGAAACATAGTATTGAGATGCGATACCACGTTAAAAGAAGCATTAGAACTCTACTGTTTCGATACGTAGACATCTGGAAGCGCTATTTCCTAGCGAGGAAGGGTGACATTTGCATTCTTTTGAAGTGAAGACGAGGTATACATAACACTTCGCAACGAATATTATATCTTATAGTGAAACATTGAAATGGGTTGCTGTATCCCGTTTTATGAAGCATTAGAACTCTATTGCTTCGATACGTGGAAATCTGCAAACGCTATTTCCTAGCAAGGAAGTGTGGTATTTACAATCTTTTTAAGTGCAGACGAGGTATTCGAGGAAGTGTGGTATTTACAATCTTTTGTACTGCAGACGAGGTATACATAACACTTCGCAATGAATATTATGTCATGTCACAAAACATAGAAAGGGGATGGGATATCGTGTTTTAAGAAGCATTAGAACTCTCTTGCTTCGATACGTAGACATCTGGACGCGCTATTTCCTAGCGAGGAAGTCTGACATTTACATTCTTTTGAAGTGCAGACGAGGTATACATAACACGTCGCAATGAAATTTGTATTTTATCATGAAACATAAAAGAGAGATGCGATATCTGCGATTTAAGAAGCACTAGGACTCTATTGCTTCGATACTTAGACATGTGCAAACGCATTTCCTAGCAAGGAAGTGTGGCATTTACATTCTTGTGAAGTGTAGACGATGTATACATAACACTTCGCAATGAATATTATATCTTATAATGGAACATAGAAATGTGATGCGATATCGCGTTTTGAGAAGCAATAGAACTCTAATGCTTCGATACGTAGACATCTGGAAAAGCTGTTTCCTAGCAAGGAAGTGTGCCACTTACATTCTTTTGAAGTGTAGACTAGGTATACATAACACTACGCAGTGCATATTATATCTTATAATGAAACATAGAAATGAGATGCGATATCGCGTTTTGAGAAGTAATAGAACTCTAATGCTTCGATACGTAGACATCTGGAAACGCTATTTCCTAACAAGAAAATGTGGCATTTACATTCCTCTGAAGTGCAGATGATGTATACATAGCACTTCGCAATGAATATCATATCATATCATGAAACATAGAAATGAGATGCGATATCCCGCTTTAAGAAGCGTTAGGTCATCATAGCTTCGATACGTAGACATCTGGAAACGGTATTTCCTTGGAAGGAAGTGCGGCATTTACATTCTTTTGAAGTGTAGACGAGGTATACATATCAGTTCACAATGAATATTATATCCTATCATGAAACATAGAAATGAAATGCGATATCGCGATATAAGAAGCACTAGAACTCTATTGCTTCGATACGTAGAAATCTGGAGCCGCTATTGCCTAGCAACGAAGTGTCACATTGACATTCATTTGAAGCGTTTACGAGGTATACATAACACTTCGCGGTGATTATTATATCTTATCATGAAACGCAGAAATGAGATGCGATGTCGCGGTTTAAGAAGCATTAGAAATCTATTGTTTCGATACGTAGAAATCTGGAAACGCTATTTCCTAGGAAAGAAGTGTCGCATTTACATACATCTGAAGTGTATGCGAGGTATACATGACACTCCACAATGAATATTATATCTTATCGTGAAACATAGATATGAGATTCGATCTTGCGATATAAGAAGCATGAGAACTCTATTGCAACGATACGTAGACATCTGCATACGCTATTTCCTTGCAAGGATGTGTCGCATTTACATACTTTTTAAGCGAATACGAGGTACACATGACACTTCGCAATTAATATCATATCTTATCATGAAACATAGAAATGAGATGCGATATCCCGGTTCAAGAAGCATTAGAACTCTATTGTTTCGATACGTAGACATCTGCAATCGCTACTTCCTAGCAAGGAACTGTCGCATTTACATTCATTTGAAGTGTATGCGAGGTATACATAACACTTCGCAATGAATATTATATCTTATCATAAAACATATAAATGAGAAGCGGTTTCGTGTTTTAAGAAGCATTAGAACTCTATTGCTACGATACGTAGATATCTGCTGACGCTATTTCCTAGCAAGGAAGTGTCGCATTTACATTCTTTTGAAGTGAATACGAGGTATACATGACACTTCGCAATGAGTATTGTATCATATCGTGAAACATAGAAATGAGATGCGGTATCGCAAATTAAGAAGCATTAGTACTCTATTGCTTCGATACGTAGACACCTGGAATTGTTATCTCCTAGAAAGGAAGTGTCGCATTTACATTCATTTGAAGTGTATACGAGGTATACATAACACTGCACGATGTATATTATATCTTATCATGAAACATAGAAATGAGATGCGATATTGCGATTTCAGAAGCATTAGAATCCTATTGCTCGATACGTAGACATCTGCAAACGCTACTTGCTAGCATGTAAGTGTCGCACTTACATTTTTTTGAAAGGAATACAAGGTATACATGACACTTGGCAATGAATATTATATCTTATCATGAAACATAGAAATGTGGAGCGATATGGCGCTTTAAGAAGCATTAGCACACTATTGCCTCGATACGTAGACATCTGCAAACGCTAGTTCCTAGGAGGGAAGTGTCGCATTTACATTCATTTGAAGTGTAGACGAGATATACATAGCACTGCACAATGAAAATTATATCTTATCATGTAACGTAGAAGTGAGTTGCTATATCGCGATTTAAGAAGCATTAGAATTCTATTGCTTCGATACGTAGACATCTGCAAACGCTACTTCCTAGCAAGGAAGAGTCGCATTTACATTCATTTGAAGTGTATGCGAGGTATACATAACACTGCACAATGAATATTATATCTTATAATGATACATAGAAATGAGATGCGATATCGCGTTTTAAGCATCATAAGAACTCTATTGCTACGGTACGTAGATATCTGCAGACGCTATTTCCTAGCAAGGAAGTGTCGCATTTACATTCCTTTGAAGAGAATACGAGGTATACATAACACTGCACAATGAATATTATATCTTATCATGGAACATAGAAATGAGATGCGATACCGCGTATTAAGAAGCATGTCAACCATATTGCTTCGATACGTAAACATCTGGAAACGCATTTCCTAGCAAGGATGTGTAGCATTTACAATCTTTTAAAGTGTAGACGATGTGTCCATAACACATCGCAATGAATATTATATCTTGTCATGAAACATAGTATTGAGATGCGATACCACGTTAAAAGAAGCATTAGAACTCTACTGTTTCGATACGTAGACATCTGGAAGCGCTATTTCCTAGCGAGGAAGGGTGACATTTGCATTCTTTTGAAGTGAAGACGAGGTATACATAACACTTCGCAACGAATATTATATCTTATAGTGAAACATTGAAATGGGATGCTGTATCCCGTTTTATGAAGCATTAGAACTCTATTGCTTCGATACGTGGAAATCTGCAAACGCTATTTCCTAGCAAGGAAGTGTGGTATTTACAATCTTTTTAAGTGCAGACGAGGTATTCGAGGAAGTGTGGTATTTACAATCTTTTGTACTGCAGACGAGGTATACATAACACTTCGCAATGAATATTATGTCATGTCACAAAACATAGAAAGGGGATGGGATATCGTGTTTTAAGAAGCATTAGAACTCTCTTGCTTCGATACGTAGACATCTGGACGCGCTATTTCCTAGCGAGGAAGTCTGACATTTACATTCTTTTGAAGTGCAGACGAGGTATACATAACACGTCGCAATGAAATTTGTATTTTATCATGAAACATAAAAGAGAGATGCGATATCTGCGATTTAAGAAGCACTAGGACTCTATTGCTTCGATACTTAGACATGTGCAAACGCATTTCCTAGCAAGGAAGTGTGGCATTTACATTCTTGTGAAGTGTAGACGATGTATACATAACACTTCGCAATGAATATTATATCTTATAATGGAACATAGAAATGTGATGCGATATCGCGTTTTGAGAAGCAATAGAACTCTAATGCTTCGATACGTAGACATCTGGAAAAGCTGTTTCCTAGCAAGGAAGTGTGCCACTTACATTCTTTTGAAGTGTAGACTAGGTATACATAACACTACGCAGTGCATATTATATCTTATAATGAAACATAGAAATGAGATGCGATATCGCGTTTTGAGAAGTAATAGAACTCTAATGCTTCGATACGTAGACATCTGGAAACGCTATTTCCTAACAAGAAAATGTGGCATTTACATTCCTCTGAAGTGCAGATGATGTATACATAGCACTTCGCAATGAATATCATATCATATCATGAAACATAGAAATGAGATGCGATATCCCGCTTTAAGAAGCGTTAGGTCATCATAGCTTCGATACGTAGACATCTGGAAACGGTATTTCCTTGGAAGGAAGTGCGGCATTTACATTCTTTTGAAGTGTAGACGAGGTATACCTATCAGTTCACAATGAATATTATATCCTATCATGAAACATAGAAATGAAATGCGATATCGCGATATAAGAAGCACTAGAACTCTATTGCTTCGATACGTAGAAATCTGGAGCCGCTATTGCCTAGCAACGAAGTGTCACATTGACATTCATTTGAAGCGTTTACGAGGTATACATAACACTTCGCGGTGATTATTATATCTTATCATGAAACGCAGAAATGAGATGCGATGTCGCGGTTTAAGAAGCATTAGAAATCTATTGTTTCGATACGTAGAAATCTGGAAACGCTATTTCCTAGGAAAGAAGTGTCGCATTTACATACATCTGAAGTGTATGCGAGGTATACATGACACTCCACAATGAATATTATATCTTATCGTGAAACATAGATATGAGATTCGATCTTGCGATATAAGAAGCATGAGAACTCTATTGCAACGATACGTAGACATCTGCATACGCTATTTCCTTGCAAGGATGTGTCGCATTTACATACTTTTTAAGCGAATACGAGGTACACATGACACTTCGCAATTAATATCATATCTTATCATGAAACATAGAAATGAGATGCGATATCCCGGTTCAAGAAGCATTAGAACTCTATTGTTTCGATACGTAGACATCTGCAATCGCTACTTCCTAGCAAGGAACTGTCGCATTTACATTCATTTGAAGTGTATGCGAGGTATACATAACACTTCGCAATGAATATTATATCTTATCATAAAACATATAAATGAGAAGCGGTTTCGTGTTTTAAGAAGCATTAGAACTCTATTGCTACGATACGTAGATATCTGCTGACGCTATTTCCTAGCAAGGAAGTGTCGCATTTACATTCTTTTGAAGTGAATACGAGGTATACATGACACTTCGCAATGAGTATTGTATCATATCGTGAAACATAGAAATGAGATGCGGTATCGCAAATTAAGAAGCATTAGTACTCTATTGCTTCGATACGTAGACACCTGGAATTGTTATCTCCTAGAAAGGAAGTGTCGCATTTACATTCATTTGAAGTGTATACGAGGTATACATAACACTGCACGATGTATATTATATCTTATCATGAAACATAGAAATGAGATGCGATATTGCGATTTCAGAAGCATTAGAATCCTATTGCTCGATACGTAGACATCTGCAAACGCTACTTGCTAGCATGTAAGTGTCGCACTTACATTTTTTTGAAAGGAATACAAGGTATACATGACACTTGGCAATGAATATTATATCTTATCATGAAACATAGAAATGTGGAGCGATATGGCGCTTTAAGAAGCATTAGCACACTATTGCCTCGATACGTAGACATCTGCAAACGCTAGTTCCTAGGAGGGAAGTGTCGCATTTACATTCATTTGAAGTGTAGACGAGATATACATAGCACTGCACAATGAAAATTATATCTTATCATGTAACGTAGAAGTGAGTTGCTATATCGCGATTTAAGAAGCATTAGAATTCTATTGCTTCGATACGTAGACATCTGCAAACGCTACTTCCTAGCAAGGAAGAGTCGCATTTACATTCATTTGAAGTGTATGCGAGGTATACATAACACTGCACAATGAATATTATATCTTATAATGATACATAGAAATGAGATGCGATATCGCGTTTTAAGCATCATAAGAACTCTATTGCTACGGTACGTAGTTATCTGCAGACGCTATTTCCTAGCAAGGAAGTGTCGCATTTACATTCCTTTGAAGAGAATACGAGGTATACATAACACTGCACAATGAATATTATATCTTATCATGGAACATAGAAATGAGATGCGATACCGCGTATTAAGAAGCATGTCAACCATATTGCTTCGATACGTAAACATCTGGAAACGCATTTCCTAGCAAGGATGTGTAGCATTTACAATCTTTTAAAGTGTAGACGATGTGTCCATAACACATCGCAATGAATATTATATCTTGTCATGAAACATAGTATTGAGATGCGATACCACGTTAAAAGAAGCATTAGAACTCTACTGTTTCGATACGTAGACATCTGGAAGCGCTATTTCCTAGCGAGGAAGGGTGACATTTGCATTCTTTTGAAGTGAAGACGAGGTATACATAACACTTCGCAACGAATATTATATCTTATAGTGAAACATTGAAATGGGTTGCTGTATCCCGTTTTATGAAGCATTAGAACTCTATTGCTTCGATACGTGGAAATCTGCAAACGCTATTTCCTAGCAAGGAAGTGTGGTATTTACAATCTTTTTAAGTGCAGACGAGGTATTCGAGGAAGTGTGGTATTTACAATCTTTTGTACTGCAGACGAGGTATACATAACACTTCGCAATGAATATTATGTCATGTCACAAAACATAGAAAGGGGATGGGATATCGTGTTTTAAGAAGCATTAGAACTCTCTTGCTTCGATACGTAGACATCTGGACGCGCTATTTCCTAGCGAGGAAGTCTGACATTTACATTCTTTTGAAGTGCAGACGAGGTATACATAACACGTCGCAATGAAATTTGTATTTTATCATGAAACATAAAAGAGAGATGCGATATCTGCGATTTAAGAAGCACTAGGACTCTATTGCTTCGATACTTAGACATGTGCAAACGCATTTCCTAGCAAGGAAGTGTGGCATTTACATTCTTGTGAAGTGTAGACGATGTATACATAACACTTCGCAATGAATATTATATCTTATAATGGAACATAGAAATGTGATGCGATATCGCGTTTTGAGAAGCAATAGAACTCTAATGCTTCGATACGTAGACATCTGGAAAAGCTGTTTCCTAGCAAGGAAGTGTGCCACTTACATTCTTTTGAAGTGTAGACTAGGTATACATAACACTACGCAGTGCATATTATATCTTATAATGAAACATAGAAATGAGATGCGATATCGCGTTTTGAGAAGTAATAGAACTCTAATGCTTCGATACGTAGACATCTGGAAACGCTATTTCCTAACAAGAAAATGTGGCATTTACATTCCTCTGAAGTGCAGATGATGTATACATAGCACTTCGCAATGAATATCATATCATATCATGAAACATAGAAATGAGATGCGATATCCCGCTTTAAGAAGCGTTAGGTCATCATAGCTTCGATACGTAGACATCTGGAAACGGTATTTCCTTGGAAGGAAGTGCGGCATTTACATTCTTTTGAAGTGTAGACGAGGTATACCTATCAGTTCACAATGAATATTATATCCTATCATGAAACATAGAAATGAAATGCGATATCGCGATATAAGAAGCACTAGAACTCTATTGCTTCGATACGTAGAAATCTGGAGCCGCTATTGCCTAGCAACGAAGTGTCACATTGACATTCATTTGAAGCGTTTACGAGGTATACATAACACTTCGCGGTGATTATTATATCTTATCATGAAACGCAGAAATGAGATGCGATGTCGCGGTTTAAGAAGCATTAGAAATCTATTGTTTCGATACGTAGAAATCTGGAAACGCTATTTCCTAGGAAAGAAGTGTCGCATTTACATACATCTGAAGTGTATGCGAGGTATACATGGCACTCCACAATGAATATTATATCTTATCGTGAAACATAGATATGAGATTCGATCTTGCGATATAAGAAGCATGAGAACTCTATTGCAACGATACGTAGACATCTGCATACGCTATTTCCTTGCAAGGATGTGTCGCATTTACATACTTTTTAAGCGAATACGAGGTACACATGACACTTCGCAATTAATATCATATCTTATCATGAAACATAGAAATGAGATGCGATATCCCGGTTCAAGAAGCATTAGAACTCTATTGTTTCGATACGTAGACATCTGCAATCGCTACTTCCTAGCAAGGAACTGTCGCATTTACATTCATTTGAAGTGTATGCGAGGTATACATAACACTTCGCAATGAATATTATATCTTATCATAAAACATATAAATGAGAAGCGGTTTCGTGTTTTAAGAAGCATTAGAACTCTATTGCTACGATACGTAGATATCTGCTGACGCTATTTCCTAGCAAGGAAGTGTCGCATTTACATTCTTTTGAAGTGAATACGAGGTATACATGACACTTCGCAATGAGTATTGTATCATATCGTGAAACATAGAAATGAGATGCGGTATCGCAAATTAAGAAGCATTAGTACTCTATTGCTTCGATACGTAGACACCTGGAATTGTTATCTCCTAGAAAGGAAGTGTCGCATTTACATTCATTTGAAGTGTATACGAGGTATACATAACACTGCACGATGTATATTATATCTTATCATGAAACATAGAAATGAGATGCGATATTGCGATTTCAGAAGCATTAGAATCCTATTGCTCGATACGTAGACATCTGCAAACGCTACTTGCTAGCATGTAAGTGTCGCACTTACATTTTTTTGAAAGGAATACAAGGTATACATGACACTTGGCAATGAATATTATATCTTATCATGAAACATAGAAATGTGGAGCGATATGGCGCTTTAAGAAGCATTAGCACACTATTGCCTCGATACGTAGACATCTGCAAACGCTAGTTCCTAGGAGGGAAGTGTCGCATTTACATTCATTTGAAGTGTAGACGAGATATACATAGCACTGCACAATGAAAATTATATCTTATCATGTAACGTAGAAGTGAGTTGCTATATCGCGATTTAAGAAGCATTAGAATTCTATTGCTTCGATACGTAGACATCTGCAAACGCTACTTCCTAGCAAGGAAGAGTCGCATTTACATTCATTTGAAGTGTATGCGAGGTATACATAACACTGCACAATGAATATTATATCTTATAATGATACATAGAAATGAGATGCGATATCGCGTTTTAAGCATCATAAGAACTCTATTGCTACGGTACGTAGATATCTGCAGACGCTATTTCCTAGCAAGGAAGTGTCGCATTTACATTCCTTTGAAGAGAATACGAGGTATACATAACACTGCACAATGAATATTATATCTTATCATGGAACATAGAAATGAGATGCGATACCGCGTATTAAGAAGCATGTCAACCATATTGCTTCGATACGTAAACATCTGGAAACGCATTTCCTAGCAAGGATGTGTAGCATTTACAATCTTTTAAAGTGTAGACGATGTGTCCATAACACATCGCAATGAATATTATATCTTGTCATGAAACATAGTATTGAGATGCGATACCACGTTAAAAGAAGCATTAGAACTCTACTGTTTCGATACGTAGACATCTGGAAGCGCTATTTCCTAGCGAGGAAGGGTGACATTTGCATTCTTTTGAAGTGAAGACGAGGTATACATAACACTTCGCAACGAATATTATATCTTATAGTGAAACATTGAAATGGGTTGCTGTATCCCGTTTTATGAAGCATTAGAACTCTATTGCTTCGATACGTGGAAATCTGCAAACGCTATTTCCTAGCAAGGAAGTGTGGTATTTACAATCTTTTTAAGTGCAGACGAGGTATTCGAGGAAGTGTGGTATTTACAATCTTTTGTACTGCAGACGAGGTATACATAACACTTCGCAATGAATATTATGTCATGTCACAAAACATAGAAAGGGGATGGGATATCGTGTTTTAAGAAGCATTAGAACTCTCTTGCTTCGATACGTAGACATCTGGACGCGCTATTTCCTAGCGAGGAAGTCTGACATTTACATTCTTTTGAAGTGCAGACGAGGTATACATAACACGTCGCAATGAAATTTGTATTTTATCATGAAACATAAAAGAGAGATGCGATATCTGCGATTTAAGAAGCACTAGGACTCTATTGCTTCGATACTTAGACATGTGCAAACGCATTTCCTAGCAAGGAAGTGTGGCATTTACATTCTTGTGAAGTGTAGACGATGTATACATAACACTTCGCAATGAATATTATATCTTATAATGGAACATAGAAATGTGATGCGATATCGCGTTTTGAGAAGCAATAGAACTCTAATGCTTCGATACGTAGACATCTGGAAAAGCTGTTTCCTAGCAAGGAAGTGTGCCACTTACATTCTTTTGAAGTGTAGACTAGGTATACATAACACTACGCAGTGCATATTATATCTTATAATGAAACATAGAAATGAGATGCGATATCGCGTTTTGAGAAGTAATAGAACTCTAATGCTTCGATACGTAGACATCTGGAAACGCTATTTCCTAACAAGAAAATGTGGCATTTACATTCCTCTGAAGTGCAGATGATGTATACATAGCACTTCGCAATGAATATCATATCATATCATGAAACATAGAAATGAGATGCGATATCCCGCTTTAAGAAGCGTTAGGTCATCGTAGCTTCGATACGTAGACATCTGGAAACGGTATTTCCTTGGAAGGAAGTGCGGCATTTACATTCTTTTGAAGTGTAGACGAGGTATACCTATCAGTTCACAATGAATATTATATCCTATCATGAAACATAGAAATGAAATGCGATATCGCGATATAAGAAGCACTAGAACTCTATTGCTTCGATACGTAGAAATCTGGAGCCGCTATTGCCTAGCAACGAAGTGTCACATTGACATTCATTTGAAGCGTTTACGAGGTATACATAACACTTCGCGGTGATTATTATATCTTATCATGAAACGCAGAAATGAGATGCGATGTCGCGGTTTAAGAAGCATTAGAAATCTATTGTTTCGATACGTAGAAATCTGGAAACGCTATTTCCTAGGAAAGAAGTGTCGCATTTACATACATCTGAAGTGTATGCGAGGTATACATGACACTCCACAATGAATATTATATCTTATCGTGAAACATAGATATGAGATTCGATCTTGCGATATAAGAAGCATGAGAACTCTATTGCAACGATACGTAGACATCTGCATACGCTATTTCCTTGCAAGGATGTGTCGCATTTACATACTTTTTAAGCGAATACGAGGTACACATGACACTTCGCAATTAATATCATATCTTATCATGAAACATAGAAATGAGATGCGATATCCCGGTTCAAGAAGCATTAGAACTCTATTGTTTCGATACGTAGACATCTGCAATCGCTACTTCCTAGCAAGGAACTGTCGCATTTACATTCATTTGAAGTGTATGCGAGGTATACATAACACTTCGCAATGAATATTATATCTTACCATAAAACATATAAATGAGAAGCGGTTTCGTGTTTTAAGAAGCATTAGAACTCTATTGCTACGATACGTAGATATCTGCTGACGCTATTTCCTAGCAAGGAAGTGTCGCATTTACATTCTTTTGAAGTGAATACGAGGTATACATGACACTTCGCAATGAGTATTGTATCATATCGTGAAACATAGAAATGAGATGCGGTATCGCAAATTAAGAAGCATTAGTACTCTATTGCTTCGATACGTAGACACCTGGAATTGTTATCTCCTAGAAAGGAAGTGTCGCATTTACATTCATTTGAAGTGTATACGAGGTATACATAACACTGCACGATGTATATTATATCTTATCATGAAACATAGAAATGAGATGCGATATTGCGATTTCAGAAGCATTAGAATCCTATTGCTCGATACGTAGACATCTGCAAACGCTACTTGCTAGCATGTAAGTGTCGCACTTACATTTTTTTGAAAGGAATACAAGGTATACATGACACTTGGCAATGAATATTATATCTTATCATGAAACATAGAAATGTGGAGCGATATGGCGCTTTAAGAAGCATTAGCACACTATTGCCTCGATACGTAGACATCTGCAAACGCTAGTTCCTAGGAGGGAAGTGTCGCATTTACATTCATTTGAAGTGTAGACGAGATATACATAGCACTGCACAATGAAAATTATATCTTATCATGTAACGTAGAAGTGAGTTGCTATATCGCGATTTAAGAAGCATTAGAATTCTATTGCTTCGATACGTAGACATCTGCAAACGCTACTTCCTAGCAAGGAAGAGTCGCATTTACATTCATTTGAAGTGTATGCGAGGTATACATAACACTGCACAATGAATATTATATCTTATAATGATACATAGAAATGAGATGCGATATCGCGTTTTAAGCATCATAAGAACTCTATTGCTACGGTACGTAGATATCTGCAGACGCTATTTCCTAGCAAGGAAGTGTCGCATTTACATTCCTTTGAAGAGAATACGAGGTATACATAACACTGCACAATGAATATTATATCTTATCATGGAACATAGAAATGAGATGCGATACCGCGTATTAAGAAGCATGTCAACCATATTGCTTCGATACGTAAACATCTGGAAACGCATTTCCTAGCAAGGATGTGTAGCATTTACAATCTTTTAAAGTGTAGACGATGTGTCCATAACACATCGCAATGAATATTATATCTTGTCATGAAACATAGTATTGAGATGCGATACCACGTTAAAAGAAGCATTAGAACTCTACTGTTTCGATACGTAGACATCTGGAAGCGCTATTTCCTAGCGAGGAAGGGTGACATTTGCATTCTTTTGAAGTGAAGACGAGGTATACATAACACTTCGCAACGAATATTATATCTTATAGTGAAACATTGAAATGGGTTGCTGTATCCCGTTTTATGAAGCATTAGAACTCTATTGCTTCGATACGTGGAAATCTGCAAACGCTATTTCCTAGCAAGGAAGTGTGGTATTTACAATCTTTTTAAGTGCAGACGAGGTATTCGAGGAAGTGTGGTATTTACAATCTTTTGTACTGCAGACGAGGTATACATAACACTTCGCAATGAATATTATGTCATGTCACAAAACATAGAAAGGGGATGGGATATCGTGTTTTAAGAAGCATTAGAACTCTCTTGCTTCGATACGTAGACATCTGGACGCGCTATTTCCTAGCGAGGAAGTCTGACATTTACATTCTTTTGAAGTGCAGACGAGGTATACATAACACGTCGCAATGAAATTTGTATTTTATCATGAAACATAAAAGAGAGATGCGATATCTGCGATTTAAGAAGCACTAGGACTCTATTGCTTCGATACTTAGACATGTGCAAACGCATTTCCTAGCAAGGAAGTGTGGCATTTACATTCTTGTGAAGTGTAGACGATGTATACATAACACTTCGCAATGAATATTATATCTTATAATGGAACATAGAAATGTGATGCGATATCGCGTTTTGAGAAGCAATAGAACTCTAATGCTTCGATACGTAGACATCTGGAAAAGCTGTTTCCTAGCAAGGAAGTGTGCCACTTACATTCTTTTGAAGTGTAGACTAGGTATACATAACACTACGCAGTGCATATTATATCTTATAATGAAACATAGAAATGAGATGCGATATCGCGTTTTGAGAAGTAATAGAACTCTAATGCTTCGATACGTAGACATCTGGAAACGCTATTTCCTAACAAGAAAATGTGGCATTTACATTCCTCTGAAGTGCAGATGATGTATACATAGCACTTCGCAATGAATATCATATCATATCATGAAACATAGAAATGAGATGCGATATCCCGCTTTAAGAAGCGTTAGGTCATCATAGCTTCGATACGTAGACATCTGGAAACGGTATTTCCTTGGAAGGAAGTGCGGCATTTACATTCTTTTGAAGTGTAGACGAGGTATACCTATCAGTTCACAATGAATATTATATCCTATCATGAAACATAGAAATGAAATGCGATATCGCGATATAAGAAGCACTAGAACTCTATTGCTTCGATACGTAGAAATCTGGAGCCGCTATTGCCTAGCAACGAAGTGTCACATTGACATTCATTTGAAGCGTTTACGAGGTATACATAACACTTCGCGGTGATTATTATATCTTATCATGAAACGCAGAAATGAGATGCGATGTCGCGGTTTAAGAAGCATTAGAAATCTATTGTTTCGATACGTAGAAATCTGGAAACGCTATTTCCTAGGAAAGAAGTGTCGCATTTACATACATCTGAAGTGTATGCGAGGTATACATGGCACTCCACAATGAATATTATATCTTATCGTGAAACATAGATATGAGATTCGATCTTGCGATATAAGAAGCATGAGAACTCTATTGCAACGATACGTAGACATCTGCATACGCTATTTCCTTGCAAGGATGTGTCGCATTTACATACTTTTTAAGCGAATACGAGGTACACATGACACTTCGCAATTAATATCATATCTTATCATGAAACATAGAAATGAGATGCGATATCCCGGTTCAAGAAGCATTAGAACTCTATTGTTTCGATACGTAGACATCTGCAATCGCTACTTCCTAGCAAGGAACTGTCGCATTTACATTCATTTGAAGTGTATGCGAGGTATACATAACACTTCGCAATGAATATTATATCTTATCATAAAACATATAAATGAGAAGCGGTTTCGTGTTTTAAGAAGCATTAGAACTCTATTGCTACGATACGTAGATATCTGCTGACGCTATTTCCTAGCAAGGAAGTGTCGCATTTACATTCTTTTGAAGTGAATACGAGGTATACATGACACTTCGCAATGAGTATTGTATCATATCGTGAAACATAGAAATGAGATGCGGTATCGCAAATTAAGAAGCATTAGTACTCTATTGCTTCGATACGTAGACACCTGGAATTGTTATCTCCTAGAAAGGAAGTGTCGCATTTACATTCATTTGAAGTGTATACGAGGTATACATAACACTGCACGATGTATATTATATCTTATCATGAAACATAGAAATGAGATGCGATATTGCGATTTCAGAAGCATTAGAATCCTATTGCTCGATACGTAGACATCTGCAAACGCTACTTGCTAGCATGTAAGTGTCGCACTTACATTTTTTTGAAAGGAATACAAGGTATACATGACACTTGGCAATGAATATTATATCTTATCATGAAACATAGAAATGTGGAGCGATATGGCGCTTTAAGAAGCATTAGCACACTATTGCCTCGATACGTAGACATCTGCAAACGCTAGTTCCTAGGAGGGAAGTGTCGCATTTACATTCATTTGAAGTGTAGACGAGATATACATAGCACTGCACAATGAAAATTATATCTTATCATGTAACGTAGAAGTGAGTTGCTATATCGCGATTTAAGAAGCATTAGAATTCTATTGCTTCGATACGTAGACATCTGCAAACGCTACTTCCTAGCAAGGAAGAGTCGCATTTACATTCATTTGAAGTGTATGCGAGGTATACATAACACTGCACAATGAATATTATATCTTATAATGATACATAGAAATGAGATGCGATATCGCGTTTTAAGCATCATAAGAACTCTATTGCTACGGTACGTAGATATCTGCAGACGCTATTTCCTAGCAAGGAAGTGTCGCATTTACATTCCTTTGAAGAGAATACGAGGTATACATAACACTGCACAATGAATATTATATCTTATCATGGAACATAGAAATGAGATGCGATACCGCGTATTAAGAAGCATGTCAACCATATTGCTTCGATACGTAAACATCTGGAAACGCATTTCCTAGCAAGGATGTGTAGCATTTACAATCTTTTAAAGTGTAGACGATGTGTCCATAACACATCGCAATGAATATTATATCTTGTCATGAAACATAGTATTGAGATGCGATAGCACGTTAAAAGAAGCATTAGAACTCTACTGTTTCGATACGTAGACATCTGGAAGCGCTATTTCCTAGCGAGGAAGGGTGACATTTGCATTCTTTTGAAGTGAAGACGAGGTATACATAACACTTCGCAACGAATATTATATCTTATAGTGAAACATTGAAATGGGTTGCTGTATCCCGTTTTATGAAGCATTAGAACTCTATTGCTTCGATACGTGGAAATCTGCAAACGCTATTTCCTAGCAAGGAAGTGTGGTATTTACAATCTTTTTAAGTGCAGACGAGGTATTCGAGGAAGTGTGGTATTTACAATCTTTTGTACTGCAGACGAGGTATACATAACACTTCGCAATGAATATTATGTCATGTCACAAAACATAGAAAGGGGATGGGATATCGTGTTTTAAGAAGCATTAGAACTCTCTTGCTTCGATACGTAGACATCTGGACGCGCTATTTCCTAGCGAGGAAGTCTGACATTTACATTCTTTTGAAGTGCAGACGAGGTATACATAACACGTCGCAATGAAATTTGTATTTTATCATGAAACATAAAAGAGAGATGCGATATCTGCGATTTAAGAAGCACTAGGACTCTATTGCTTCGATACTTAGACATGTGCAAACGCATTTCCTAGCAAGGAAGTGTGGCATTTACATTCTTGTGAAGTGAATACGAGGTATACATAACACTCCACAATGAATATTATACCTTACCATGAAACATAGAAATGAGGTGCTATATCGCGATCTAAAAAGCATTAGAACTCAGTTGCTACGACACTTAGACATCTGCAAAAGCTATATAATAGCAAGGAAGAGTCGCACTTACATTCTTTTGAAGTGAATACGAGGTATACATAACACTCCAGAATGAATATTATATCATGTCATGAAATATAGGAATGAGATGCGATATCACGATATAAGAAGCATTAGAAAACCATTGCTTCGATGCGGAGAAATCTGCAAATGCTATTTCCAAGGAAGGATGTGTCGCGTTTACATTCTTTTGAAGTGAATACGAGGTATACATAACACTCCACATTGAATGTTATATCTCATCATGAAACATAGAAATGAGATGCGATATCGCGATTTAAAAGCCATTAGAAATCTATTGCTACTATAAGTAGACATCTGTAAACGCTATTTAATATCAAGGAAACTGTTGCACCTACATTCTTTTGAAGTGAATACGAAGTATACATGACACTTCGCAATGAATATTACATATTATCATGGAACATAGAAATGAGGAGCGATATCTCGTTTTAAGAACCATTAGAACTCTATTGCTTCGGTCCGGAGACATCTGCAAACACCATTGTCTAGAAACGAAGTGTCGCATTTACATTCTATTGGGGTGAATGCGAGGTATACATAACACTTAACAATGAATATGATATCTTATCATGAAACATAGAAATGAGGTGCAATATCGCGATTTAAGATGCATTAGAACTGTATTGCTTCGATACGTAGACATCTGCAAACGCTACTTCCTAGCAAGGAAGTGTCGCACTTACGTTCTTCTGAAGTGAATACGAAGTATACATGACACTCCACAATGAATATTACATCTTATCATGGAACGTAGGAATGAGATGCGATACCGCGATTTAAAAAGCATTAGAAATCTATTGCAACGATACCTAGCCAGCTGCAAGCGCTATTTCCTAGCAAGGAAGTGTCGCATTTACATTCATTTGAAGTGTATCCGATGTATATGTGATACTTCGCAATGAATAATATATCTTACCATGAAACATAGGAATGAGATGCGATATCTCGTTTTAAGAAGCATTAGAACTCTTTTGCTTCTATACGTAGACATCTGCAAACGCTATTTCCTAGAAAGGAAGTGTCGCATTTACATTCATTTGAAGTGAATACGAGGAACACATGAAACTTCGCAATGAATATTATATCTTATCGTGTAACATAGAAATGAGATGCGATATGACGATTTAAGAAGCATTAGAACACTATTGCTTCGATACGTACATATGCAAACGCTATATCCAAGCAAGGATGAGTCGCATTTACATTCTTTTGAAGTGAGTGCGAGGTATACATAACACTCCACAATGAATATTATATCTTATCATGACACATAGAATTGAGATGCGATATCGCGTTTGGAGAAGCATTAGAACTCAATTGATAGGATAAGTAGACACCTGCAAACGCTATTTCCTAGCAAGGAAGTGTCGCATTTACATTCTTTTCAGGTGAATACGAGGTATACATAACCCTCCACAATGAATATTAAATCTTATCATGAAACGTAGAAATGAGATGCGATATCGCGTTTTACGAAGCATTAGAACTCTACTGCTACGATACGTAGATATCTGCAGACGCTATTTCCTAGCGAGGAAGTGTCGTATTTACATTCTTTTTATGTGAATACGGGGACTACATAACACAGCACAATAAATATTATATCTTATCATGACACATAGAATTGAGATGCGATATCGCGTTTTAAGAAGCATTAGAACTCCATTGCTTCGATACGTAGACACCTGCAGACGCTAATTCCTAGCAAGGAAGTGTCGCATTTACATTCCTTTGAAGTGAATACAAGGTATACATAAAACTCCACAATGAATATTGTATCTTATCATGAAACATAGAAATGAGATGCGATATCGCGATTTAAGAAGCATTCGAACTCTATTGCTACGATACGTAGACATCTGCAATCGTTTATTACCTAGCAAGGAAGTGTCGCATTTATATTCTTTTGAAGTGTATGCGTGGTATGCAAGACACTTCGCAGTGAATATTATATCTTATCATGAAACATAGAAATGAGATGCGATATCGCGTTTTGCGATGATTTAGAACTCTAATGCCACGATACGTAGACATCTGCAAACGCTATTTCCTAGCAAGGAAGTGTCGCATTTACATTCACTTGAAGTGTATGCGATGTATACAAGACATTTCGCAATGAATATTACATCTTACCATGAAACATAGAAATGAGATGCGATATCGTGCTCTGAGAAGCATTAGAACTGTAATGCTACGATACGTAGACATCTGCAAACGCTATTTAATAGCGAGGAAGTGTCGCATTTACATCCTTTTGAAGTGAATACGAGGTATACATGACACTTCGCATTGAATATTATGTCTTATCATGAAATATAGAAATGGGATGCGATATCCCGGTTTAAGAAGCATAAAACACAATTGCTACAATACGTAGACATCTGCATACGCTTTTTCCTAGCAAGGAAGTGTCGCATTTACATTCACTTGAAGTGTATGCGAGGTATACATGACACTTCGCAATGAATATAGTATCTCATCATGATACATAGAAATGAGACGCGATATCGCGTTTTGAGAAGCATTAGAACTCTATTGCTACGATACCCTTAACATCTGCAAGGGCTATTTACTAGCTAGGAAGTGTCGCATTTGTATCCTTTTGAAGTGGGTACGAGGTATACATGACACTTCGCATTGAATATTATGTCTTATCCTGAAATATAGAAATGAGATGCGATATCCCGTTTTAAGAAGCATAAAACACAATTGCTACCATATGTAGACATCTGCAAACGCCATTTCCTAGCAAGGAAGTGTCGCACTTACATTCATTTGAAGTGTAGAAGAGCAATGCATAACACTTTGCTATTAACATTATATCTTATCATGAAACATAGAAGTTAGATGCGAAATCGCGTTTTAAGAAGCATTAGAACTCTATTGCTTCGATACGTAGACATCTGCAAACGCTATTTCCTAGCAAGGAAGTGTCGCATTTACATTCCTTTGAAGTGAATACGAGGTATACGTAACAGTCCACAAGGAATATTATATCTTATCACGAATCATAGAAATGAGATGCGATATCGCGATATAAGAAGCATTAGAGCTCTATTTCTTCGATACGGAGACATCTGGAAGCTCTAAATCCTAGCAAGGAAGTGTCGCATTTACATTCATTTGAAGTGTATGAGATGTATACATGACACTTCGCAATGAATATTATATCTTGTCATGAAACATAGAAGTGAGATGCGATATCGCGTTTTAACAAGCATTGGAACTCTACTGCTACGATACGCAGACATCTGCAAACGCTATTTCCTAGCATGGAATTGTCATATTTACATTCTTTTGAAGTGAATACGAGGTATACATAACACTCCACAATGAATATTATACATTATCATGACACATAGAAATGAGGCGCTATATCGCGATCTAAAAGGCATAACAATTCTGTTGCTACGACACGTAGACATCTGATAAAGCTATTTAATAGGAAGAAAGAGTCGCACTTACATTCTTTTGAAGTGAATACAAGGTACACATAACACTCCACAATAAATATTGTATCATGTCATGAAATATAGGAATGACATGCGATATCACGATTTAAGAAGCATTAGAAAACTATTGCTTCGATACGTAGACGTCTGCAAACTCTACTTCCTAGCAAGGAAGGTTCGCATTTACATTCATTGGAAGTGTATGCGAGGTATACAGGACATTTCGCAATGAATATTATATCTTATCATGAAACATCGAAATGGGATGCGATATCGGGTTTTAAGAAGCATTATAACTCTATTGCTTCGATACGTAGACATCTGGAAACGTAATTTCCTAGAAAGGAAGTGTCGCATTTACATTCATTTGAAGTGAATACGAGGTATCCGTGACACTTCGCAATGAATATTATATCTTATCGTAAAACATAGAAACGTGATGCGATATCTCGTTTTAAGATGCATTCGAACTCTGTTGCTTCGATACGAAGACATCTGCCATCGCTATATCCTAGCAAGGATGTGTCGCATTTACAATCATTTGAAGTGAATGCGAGGTATACATAACACTGCACAATGAATATTATATCTTATCATGTTACATAGAAATGAGATGCGATATCGCGTTTTAAGCAGCATTAGAACTCTATTGCTACGATACGTAGATATCTGCAGACGCTATTTCCTAGCAAGGAAGTGTCGCATTTACATTCATTTGAAGTGTAGACGAGATATACATAGCACTGCACAATGAATATTATATCTTATCATGAAACGTAGAAGTGAGTTGCTATATCGCGGTTTAAGAAGCATTAGGAATCTATTGCTTCGATACGTAGACATCTGCAAACTCTACTTCCTAGCAAAGAAGGTTCGCATTTACATTCATTTGAAGTGTATGCGAGGTATACAATACATTTCGCAATGAATATTATATCTTATCATGAAACATAGAAATGGGATGCGATATCGGGTTTTAAGAAGCATTATAACTCTATTGCTTCGATACGTAGACATCTGGAAACGTAATTTCCTAGAAAGGAAGTGTCGCATTTACATTCATTTGAAGTGAATACGAGGTATATATACCCCTTCGCAATGAATATTACATCTTATCATTAAACATAGAAATTAGATGCGATATCGCGTTTTGAGAAGCATTAGAACTCCATCGCTTCGATACGTAGACATCTGCGAACGCTATTTCCTAGCAAGGAAGTATAGCATTTACATTGAATTGAAGTGTATGCGAGGTATAAGTGACACTTCGCAATAAATATCATATCTTATCATGAAACATAGAAATGAGATGAGATATCGTGTTCTAACAAGCGACAGAACTCTGTTGCTACGATACGTAGCCATCAGCAAACGCTATTTCCTAGGAAGGAAGTGTCGCATTTACATTCTTTTGAAGTGAATACGAGGTATACATAGCACTCCACAATGAATATTATATCTTATCATGTAACGTAGAATTGAGGTGCTATATCGCGATATAGGAAGCATTGGAATACTATTGCTTCGATACGTAGACATCTCCAAACGCTACTTCCTTGCAAGCATGTGTCGCCTTTACATTCTTTTGAAGTGAATACGAGGTATACATAACACTCCACAATGAATATTATATCTTATCATGAAGCATATAACTGAGAAGCTGTATCGCGTTTGAAGAAGCATTAGAACTCTATTGCTACGATACGTAGACATCTGCAGACGCTTTTTCCTGGCAAGGAAGTGTCGCATTTACATACTTTTGAAGTGAATACGAGGTATACATAAAACTCCAGAATGAATATTATATCTTATCATGAAGCATAGAAATGAGATGCGATATGACGTATTCAGAAGGATGAGAACTCTATTACTACGATACGTAGACAAATGCAGACGCTATTTCCTAGCAAGGAAGTGTCGCATTTACATTCTGTTGAGGTGAATACGACGTACACAAACACTCCACAATGAATATTATATCTTATCATGAAACATAGAAATAAGATGCGATACGGCGATTTAAGAAGCATTAGAACACTATTGCTTCGATAAGTAGACACCTGCCAACGCTATTTCCAAGCAAGGAAGTGTCGCATTTACATTCAGTTGAAGTTTATGCGAGGTATACAAGACACTTCGCAATGAATATTATATCTTATCATGAGGCATAGAAATGAGATGCGATATCGCCATTTGAGAAGCTGTAGAACTCCAATGCTACGATACGTAGACATCTGCATTCGCTATTTCCTAGCATGGAAGTGTCGCATTTACATTCTTTTGAAGTGAATACGAGGTATACATAACACTCCACAATGAATATTATATCTTATCATGAAACATAGGAATGATATACGATTTCGCGATTTAAGAAGCATTAGAACTCTATTGCATCGATACGTAGACATCTGCAAACGCTATTTCCCAGCAAGGAAGTGCCACATTTACATTCCTTCGAAGTGAATACGATGTATACCTAACACTCCACAATGATTGTTATATCTAATCATGAAACATAGAAATGAGATGCGATATCGCGATTTAAGAAGAATTGGAACTGTATTGCTTCGGTACGGAGACTTGTGCAGGCGCCATTTCGTAGCAAGGAAGCCTCGCACTTACATTCTTTTGAAGTGTATGCGAGGTATAAGTAACATTTCGCAATGAATATTATATATTTTCATGAAACATATAAAAGAGATGCGCTATGGCGTTTTAAGAAGCATTAGAAATCTATTGCTACGATACGTAGACAACTGCAAACGCTATTTCCTAGCAAGGAAGTGTTGTATTTACAATCTTTTGAAGTGAATACGAGGTATAGATAACACTCCACAATGAATATTACATCTTATCATAAAGCATATAAATGAGGAGCGATTTCGCGTTTTGAGAAGCATTAGAACTCAATCGCTACGATACGTAGACACCTGCAAACGCTATCTCCTAGCAAGGAAGTGTCGTATTTACATTCTTTTGAAGTGAATACAGGGTATACATAACACTGCACAATGAATATTACATCTTATCATGAAACATACAGTTGAGGATCGATTCGCGTTTTAAGAAGCATTAGAACTCTATTGCTTCGCTACGTAAACATCTGCAGACGCTATTACCTAGGAAGGAAGTGTCGCATTTACAATCTATTGAAGTGAATACGACGTATACATAACACTCCAGAATGAATATTATAGCTTATTATGAAACATAGAAATGAGATGCGATATGGCGTTTTAAGAAGCCTTAGAACTCTATTACTACGATACGTAGACATCTGCAGACGCTATTCCCTAGCAAGGAAGTGTCGCATTTACATTCTTTTGAAGTGAATACGAGGTATACATAACACTCCACAATGAATATTATATCTTATCATAAAGCATACAAATGAGGAGCGATTTCGCGTTTTAAGCATTAGAACTCTATTGCTACGATACGTAAACATCTGCAAACGCTAATTCCTAGCAAGGAGGTGTCGCATTTTCAATCTTTTGAAGTGAATACGAGGTATACATAACAATCCATAATGAATGTTATATCTTATCATGAAACATAGAAGTGAGATGCGATATCGGGATTTAAGATGCATAGAACGATATTTCTTCGATACGTAGACATCTGCAAACGCTATTTCCTAGCAAGGAAGTGTAGCATTTACATTTTTTTGAAGTGTAGACGAGGAATACGTAACACTTCTTAATGAATATTATATATTATCATGAAACATAGGAATGAGATGCGATATCTCGTTTTAAGAAGCATTATAGCTCTCTTGCTACGATACGTAGACATCTGCAAACGCTATTTCCTAGCATCGAAGTGTCGCGTTTACTTTCTTTAGAAGTGAATACGAGGTATAAATGACACTTCGCAATGAATATTATATCTTATCGTGAGACATACTAATGAGATGCGATATCGCGTTTTAAGGAGCTATAGAACACTATTGCTTCGATACGTAGACAGCTCCAAACGCTATTTACTAGCAAGGAAGTGTCGCATTTACATTCAATTGAAGTGTATGCGAGGTATACTTGACACTTCGCAATGAATATTATATCTTATCGTGGAACATAGAAATGAGACGCGACATCTCGTTTTAGAGATTAGAACTCTATTGCTTCGATACGTAGACATCTGCAAACGCTACTTCCTAGCAAGGAAGTGTCGCATTCACATCCATTTGAAGTGTAGACGAGGAATACATAGCACTTCGCAATGAATATTATATCTTATCACGGAACATAGAAATCATATGCGATATCGCGATTTATGAAGCATTAGAACAGTATTGCTTCGATACGTAAACATCTGGAAACGCGATTTCCAAGAAAGGAAGTGTCGCATTTAAATTCAATTGAAGTGTAGACGTGGAGTACATAACACTTCGCAATGAATACTATATCTTACCACAAAACATAGAAATGAGATGCGATACCGCGTTTCAAGAAGCATTAGAATTCTGTTGCTACGATAAGTAGACATCTGCAAACGCTATTTCCAAGCAAGGAAGTGTCACATTTACATTCATTTGAAGTGTAGACGAGGAATACATAACACTTCGTAATGAATATTATATCTTATCATGAAACATAGAAATGGGATGCGATATCGCGTTTTAAGAAGCATTAGAAATCTATTGCTTCGATACGTAGACATCTGGAAACGTAATTTTCTAGGAAGGAAGTGTCGGGTTTACATTCTTTTGAAGTGTGTGCAAGGTATACATGACACTTCGCAATGAATATTATATCATATCATGAAACATAGAAATGAGATGCGATGTCGCGATTTAAGAAGCATTAGAACCCTTTTGCTACGATACGTAGACATCTGCAAGCGCTACTTCCTAGCAAGGAAGTGTCGCACTTACGGTCATTAAAGTGTATACGAGGTATACGTAACACTTCGCAATGAGTATAATATCTTATCATGAAACATAGACATGAGATGCGATATCGCGATTTAAGTAACACTAGAACTCTATTGCTACGATACGTAGACATCTGCAAACGCTATTTCCTAGCAAGGAAGTTTCGCATTTACATTCATTGGAAGTGTATGCGTGGTATACATAACACATCGCAATGAATACTACGTCTTATCGTGAAACATAGAAATGAGATGCGATATCGCCTTTTAGGAAGCATTAGAACACTATTGCTACGATACGTAGCCATCTGCAAACGCTATTTCCTAGCAAGGAAGTGTAGCATTTACATTCATTTGAAGTGAATACGAGGAATACACGAAACTTCGCAATTAATATTATATCTTATCATGAAACATAGAAATGAGATGCGATATCCCGTTTCAAGTAGCATTAGAACTCTATTGCTTCGAAACGTAGGCACCTGGAAACGTAGTTTCCTAGAAAGGAAGTGTCGCATTTACATTCTTTTGAAGTGAATACGAGGTATACATGACACGTCGCAATGAATATTATATCTTATCATGAAACATAGGAATGGGATGCGATATAGCGAATTAAGAATCGTTAGAACTCTATTGCTACGATACGTAGACATTTGCAAACGCCATTTCCTAGCAAGGAAGAGTCGCATTTGCATTCATTTGAAGTGTATGCGAGGTATACATAACACTTCGCAATGAATACTATATGTTATCATGAAACATAGAAATGAGATGCGATATCTCTTTTTAAGGAGCATTATTACATGCTTGCTACGATACGTAGACATCTGGAAACGCTATTTCCTAGGAAGGAAGTGCCGCATTTACATTCATTTGAAGTGAATAGGAGGAATACGTGAAACTTCGGAATGAATATTATATCTTATCATGAAACATAGAAATGAGATGCGAAATCACGATTTAAGATGCATTAGAACTTTGTTGCTTCGATACGTAGACATCTGCAAACGCTATTTCCTAGCAAGGAAGTGTCGCATTTACATTCATTTGAAGTGAATACGAGGTATACGTGACACTTCGCAATGAAGATTATATCTTATCATGAACCATAGAAATGAGATGCGATATTGCGTTTTAAGAAGCATTAGATTTCTATTGCTACGATACGCTGACATCTGCAGACGCTATTGCCTAGCAAGGAAGTGTCGCATATACGTTCGTTAGAAGTGAATACGAGGTATACATAACACTCCACAATGAATATTATATCTTATCACGAAACATAGAAATGTGATGCGATATCGCCTTTCAAGAAGCATTAGAATTTAATTGCGTCGATATGTAGAAATCTGCAAGCGCTATTTCCTAGCAAGGAAGAGTCACATTTACATTCTTTTGATGTGAATACGAGGTATACATGACACTTCGCAATGAATATTACATCTTATTATGAAACATAGAAATGAAATGCGATATCGCGTTTTAAGATGCACTAGAACTCCATTGCTACGATACATAGACATCTGCGAATGCTATTTCCTAGCAAGGAAGTGTCGCATCTACATTCATTTGAAGTGTATTGCAGGTATACATGACACTTCGCAATGAATATTGTATCCTATCATGAAACATAGAAATGAGATGCGGTATCGCGTGTTAAGAAGCACTAGAATTCTATTGCTGCGGTACGTAGACATATGCAAACGCTATTTCCTAGCAAGGAAGTGTAGCATTATCATACTTTTGAAGTGAATACGAGGTATACATAACATTGCACAATGAATATTGTATCTTATCATGAAACATAGAAATGAGATGCGATATTGCGTTATAAGAAGCATTTGAACCCTATTGCTTCGATGCGTAGACATCTATAAACGCTATTCACTAGCAAGGAAGAGACGCATTTACATTCATTTGAAGTGAATACGAAGTATACATGACACTTCGCAGTGAATATTATATCTTATCATGAGACATAGAAATGAGATGCCATATCGCGTTTTGAGAGGCATTAGAACTCTATTGCTAGGATACGTAGATATCTGGAAACGCTATTTCGTAGCGAGAATGCGTCGCAATTACATTCCCTTCAAGTGAATACGAGGTATACGTGACACTTCGCAATGAATATTATATCTTATCATGAAACATAGAAATCAGATGCGATATCGCGTTTTAAGAAGCATTAGAACTCTATTGCTACGATACGTAAGCATCTGCAAACGCTATTGCCTGGCAAGGAAGTGTCGCATTTACATTCCCTTGAAGTGAATACGAGGTATGCATGACACTTCGCAATGAGTATTATATCTTATCATGAAACATAGAAATGAGATGCGATATCCTGGTTTAAGAAGCGTTAGAACCCTATTGCTTCGATACGGAGACATCTAGAAACGCTATTTGCAAGCAAGGAAGTGACGCATTTACATTCTTTTGAAGTGTAGAAGAGGAATACAAAACACTGCACGATGAATATTATATCGTATCATGAAACATAGAAATGAGATGCGATATCGCGTTTTGAGAAGCATTAGAGCACTAATGCTACGATACGTAGACATCTGCACAAGCTATTTCCTAGCAAGGAGGTGTCCCATGTACATACTTTTGAAGTGAATACGAGGTATACATGATACTCCGCAATGAATATTATATCTTATCTTAAAACGTAGGAATGAAATCCGATATCTCGTTTTAAGAAGCATTTTAACTCTGCTGCTTCGATACGTAGAAATCAGCCATCGCTATATCCTAGCCACGAAGTGTCGCATTTACATTCATTTGAAGTGTATGCGAGGTATACATAACACTGCACAATGAATATTATATCTTATCATGAAACGTAGAAATGAGATGCGATATCTCGTTTTAAGAAGCATTAGAACTCTGTTGCTTCCATACGTAGACATCTGCCAACGCTATATCCTAGCAAGGAAGAATCGCATTTACATTCATTTGAATTGTATCCGAGTTATACATGACACTGCGCAATGAGTATTATATCTTATCATGAAACATAGAAATGAGAAGCTATATCTTGATTTAAGAGGCACTAGAACACTATTGCATCTAATCGTAGACATCTGCAAACGCTACTTCCTAGCAATTAAGTGCCGCATTCACCTTCTTTTGTAGTGAGTACGAGGTATACATGACACTTCGCAATGAATATTATATTTTATCATGAAACCTAGAAATGAGATGCGATATTTGGTTTAAGAAGCATTTGAACTCTATTGCTACGATACGTAGACATCAACAGACGCATTTCCTGGCAAGGATGTGTCGCATTTACATTCATTTGAAGTGTGGACGAGGAATACATTACACTTCCCAATGAATAATATATCTTATAATGAAACACAGAAATGAGATGCGATATCTCGCTTTAAGAAGCATAGAACACTATTTCTTCGATACGTAGACATCTACAAACGCTATTTCCTAGCAAGGAAGTGTGGCATTTACATTCTTTTGAGGTGAATACGAGGTATACATTACACCCCACAATGAATATTATATCTTATCATGAAACATAGAAATGCGAAGCGATATCGCGGTTCAAGAAATATTAGAACTCTATTGCTTCGATACGTCGACATCTGCAAACGCTATTTCCTAGCAAGGAAGTGTGGCATTTACATTCTTCTGAAGCGTAGACGAGGTATACATAACACATCGCAATGAATATTATATCTTACCATGAAACGTAGAAATGAGATGCGTTATCGCGTTTGAAGAAGGATTAGAACTCTATTGCTTCGATACGTAGACATCTGGAAACGCTATTTCCTAGCCATGAAGTGTGGCATTTACATTCTTTTGAATTGTAGACGAGACATACGTAACACTTCGCATTGAATATTATGTCTTATCATGTAACATAGAGTTGAGATGCTATATCGCTTTTAAAGAAGCATTAGAACTGTTTTGCTTCGAAACGTAGACATCTGGAAACGCGTTTCCTAGGAAGGAAGTGAGGCATTTACATTCATTGGAAGTGTAGACGCGGAATACATATCACTTCGCAATGAAAATTATATCTTATCATGAAACAGAAATGAGATGCGATATCGCGTCTTAAGCAGCATTAGAACTCTGCTGCTTCGATACGTAGACATCTGGAAACGTTATTTCCTAAAAACGAAGTGTCGCATTTTCATTCTTTTGAAGTGAATACAAGGTATACATGACACATCGCAATGAATATTATATCTTATCATGAAACATAGAAATGAGATGCGATATCTCGTTTTAGGAATCAGTAGAACTCTATTGCTACGACACGTAGACATCTGCAAACGCTATTTCCTAGCAAGGAAGTGTCGTATTTACATTCTTTTGAAGTGAATACTGGGTATACATAACACTGCACAATGAATATTATATCTTATCATGAAACATAGAAATGAGATGCGATATGACAATATAAGAAGCATTAGATCTCCTTTGCTTCGATACGTACACATCATCAAACGCTATTTCCAAGCAAGGAAGTGTCGCATTTACATTCTTTTGAAGTGAATACAAGGTATACATAACACTCCACAATGAATATTATATCTTATCATGACACATAGAAATGATATGCGATATCGCGTTTTGAGAAGCATTAGAACTCTATTGCTACGATACGTAGACATCTGCAAACGCTATTTAATAGCAAGGAAGTGTCGCGTTTACATTCCTTTGAAGTGAATACGAGGAATACATAACACTCCACAATGAATATTATACCTTATCATGAAACATAGAAATGAGGTGCTATATCGCGATCTAAAAAGCATTAGAAAACAATTGCTTCGACACGGAGACATCTGCAAACTTTATTTCCAAGGAAGGAAGTGTCGCATTTACATTCTTTTGAAGTGAATACGAGGTATACATAACACTACACAATGAATATTATATCTTATCATGAAACATAGAAATGAGATGCGATATGACGATTTAAGAAGCATTAGAACTCTATTGCTTCGATACGCAGACATCTGCAAACGCTATTTCCAAGCAAGGAAGTGTCGCATTTACATTCATTTGAAGTGTATGCGAGGTATACATAATACTTCGCAATGAATATTATATGTTGTCATGAAACATAGAAATGAGATGCGATATCTCGTTTTGAGATGCAATAGAAATCTAATGCTACGATACGCAGAAATCTGCAAACGCTATTTCCTAGCAAGGAAGTGTCGCATTTACATTCTTTTGAAGTGAATGCGAGGTATACATAACATTGCACAATGAATATTATATATCATCATGAAACATAGAAATGAGATGCGATATCCCGATATAAGATGCATTAGAACTTTACTGCTTCGATACGTAGACATTTGCAAACTCTATTTCCTAGCAAGGAATTGTCGCATTTACATTCATTTGATGTGAAGACGAGGAATACATGAAACTTCGCAATGAATATTATATCTTATCATGAAACATAGAAATGAGATGACATATCCCGTTTCAAGAAGCATTAGAACTCTATTACTTCGATACGTAGACATTTGCAATCGCTATTTCCCAGCAAGGAAGTGTCGCATTTACATTCTTTTGAAGTGAATGCGAGGTATACATGACACTTTGCATTTAATATTATATCTTATCATGAAACATAGAAATGAGGTGCGATATCCCGTTGCAAGAAGCATTAGAACTCTAATGCTTCGATACGTAGACATCTGCAATCGCTACTTCCTAGCAAGGAACTGTCGCATTTACATTCATTTGAAGTGTATGCGAGGTATACATAATACTTCGCAATGAATATTATATCTTATCGTGAAACATAGATATGAGATGCGATCTCGCGATATAAGAAGCATTAGAACTCTATTGCTACGATACGTAGACATCTGCAAACGTTATTTCCTAGCAAGGAAGTGTCACATTTACATTCATTTAAAGTGTATGCGAAGTATACATAATACTTCGCAATGAATATTATATGTTCTCATGAAACATAGAAATGAGAAGCGATATCTCGTTTTAAGAAGCAATATAACACGCTTGCTTCGATACGTAGACATCTGCAAACGCTATTTCCTAGCAAGGAAGTTTCGCATTTACATTCTTTTGAAGTGAATGCGAGGTATACATGTAGCTTCGCAATGAATATTATATCTTATCATGAAACAAAGAAATGAGCTGCGATATCGCGTTTTAAGAAGCATTATAACTCTATTGTTTCGGTACGTAGACATCTGACATCGCTATATCCTAGCAAGGAAGTGTCACATTTACATTCTTTTGAAGTGAATACGAGGTATACATGACACTTCGCAATTAATATTATATTTTATCATGAAACATAGAAATGAGATGCGATATCCCGTTTCAAGAAGTATTAGAACCCTATTGCTTCGAAACGAAGACATCTGCAGTCGCTATTTCCTAGCAAGGAAGTGTCGCATTTATATTCTTTTGAAGTGAATGCGAGGTATACATAACATTGCACAATGAATGTTATATATTATCGTGAAACATAGAAATGAGATGCGACATCGCGACATAAGATGCATTAGAATTTTATTGCTTCGATACGTAGGCATTTGCAAACGCTATTTCCTAGCAAGGAAGTGTCGCATTTACATTCATTTGAAGTGAATACGAGGAATACATGAAACTTCGAAATGAATATTATATCTTATCATGAAACATAGAAATGAGATTCGATATCTCGTTTTAAGAAGTATTAGAACTCTTTTGCTTCGATACGTAGACATCTGCGAACGCTATTTCCTAGCAAGGAAGTGTCGCATTTACATTCATTTGAAGTGTATGCGATGTATACGTGACACTTCGCAATAAATATTATATCTTGTCATGAAACATAGAAACGAGATGCGATTTCGCGTTTTGGGATGTAACAGAAATCTAATGCTACGATACGCAGAAATCTGCAAACGCTATTTCCTAGCAAGGAAGTGTCGCATTTACATTCTTTTGAGGTGAATACGAGGTATAAATAACACTCCACAGTGAATATTATATCTTATCGTGAATCATATAAATGTGAAGTGATATCGCGTTTTAAGAAGCATTGGAACTCTATTGCTTCGATACGTAGACATCTGCAATAGCTACTTCCTAGCAAGGAAGTGTCGCATTTACATTCATCTGAAGTGTATGCGAGGAATACATAACACTTCGCAATGAATATTATATGTTATCATGAAACATGGAAATGAGATGCGATATCTCGTTATGAGAAGCAATATAACACGATTGCTGCGATACGTAGACATCTGCAAACGCTATTTCCTAGCATGGAAGTGTCGCATTTTCATTCATTTGAAGTGAATAAGAGGGATACATGAAACTTCGCAATGAATATTATACCTTATCATGAAACATATAAATGTGATGTGATATCGCGTTTTAAGAAGCATTAGAACTCAATTGCTACGATACGTAGACATCTGCAAAGGTTATTTCCTAGCAAGGAAGTGTCGCATTTACATTCTTCTGACGTGAATACAAGGTATACATGACACTTCGCAATTAATATTATATCTTATCATGAAACATAGAAATGAGATGCGATATCCCGTTCCAAGAAGCATTAGAACTCTATTGCTTCGAAACGTAGGCATCTGCAATCGCTATTTCCTAGCAAGGTAGTGTCGCATTTACATTCATTTGAAGTGTATGCGAGGTATAAGTGACTCTTCGCAATGAATATTATATCTTATCATGAAACATAGAAGTGAGATGCGATTACTCGTTTTAAGAAGCATTAAAACTCTATTGCTTCGATACGTAGACTTCTGGAAACGCTATTTCCTAGAAAGGAAGTGTCGCATTTACATTCATTTGAAGTGTATGCGTGGTATATATGCCACTACGCAATGAATATTATATCTTATCATGAAACATAGAAATGATATGCGATATCGCGATTTAAGAAGCGTTAGAACTCTATTGCATTGATACGTAGACGTCTGCAAACGCTACTTCCTAGCAAGGAAGTGTCGCATTTACATTCTTTTGAAATGAAAACGAGGTATACATGACACTTCGCAATGAATATTATATCTTATCATGAAACATATATATGAGATGCGATATCGCGTTTTGTGAAGCATTAGAATTCCAATGCCACGATACGTAGACATCTGCCAACGCTATTTCCTAGCAATGAAGTGTCGCATTTACATTCTTTTGAGGTGAATACGAAGTAGACTTAACACTCCACAATGAATATTATATCTTATCATGAAACCAAAAGATGAGGATCGTTTTCGCCTTTTAAGAAGCATTAGAAATCCTTTGCTACGATACGTAGACATCTGCAAAAGCAATTTCCTAGCAAGGAAGTGTCGCATTTACAATCTTTTGAAGTGAATACGAGGTGTACATAACACTCCACAATGAATATTATATCTTATCATGAAACACAGAAATGAGATGCGATATGGCGATTTAAGAAGCATTAGAACTCTATTGCTTCGATACGTAGACATCTGTAAACGCTATTTCCTAGCAAGGAAGTGTCGCATTTACATTCATTTGAAGTGTATGCGTGGTATATGTGCCACTACGCAATGAATATTGTACCTTATCACGAAACATAGAAATTAGATGCGATATCGCGATTCAAGAAGCATAAGAACTCTATTGCTACGATACGTAGAGACCTGCAAACGCTATATCGAAGCATGGAAGTGTCGCAAAAACATTCTTTTGGATTGAATACAAGGTAAACATGACACTTCGCAATGAATATTATAACTTATCATGAAACACAGAAATGAGTTGCGACATCGCGTTATAAGAAGCATTAGAACTCTATTGCTCCGATAAGTAGACATCTGCAAACGCTATTTCCTAGCAAGGATGTGTCGCATATACATTCTTTTTAAGTGAATACGCGGTACACATGACACTTCGCAATTAATATTATGTCTAACCATGAAACATGGAAATGAGATGCGATATCGAGTTTGGAGAAGCATTAAAATTCCAATGCTACGATACGTAGACATCTGCAAACGCTACTTCTTAGCAAGGAAGTGTCGCATTTACATTCTTTTGAAGTGAAAACGAGGTAAACATGACACTTCGCAATGAATATTATAACTTATCATGAAACACAGAAATGAGATGCGATATGGCGATTTAAGAAGCATTAGAATTCTATTGCTTCGATACGTAGACATCTGCCAACGCTATTTCCTAGCAATGAAGTGTCGCATTTAAATTCATTTGAAGCGTATGCGAGGTATACAAGACACTTCGCAATGAATATTATATCTTATCATGCAACATAGGAATGATATGCGATATCGCGATATAGGAAGCGTTAGAACTCTATTTCATCGATACGTAGACATCTGCAAACGCTACTTCTTAGCAAGGAAGTGTCGCATTTACATTCTTTTAATGTGAAAACGAGGTATACATGACACTCCGCAATGAATATTATATCTTATGATGAAACAAAGAAATGAGCTGCGATATCGCGTTTTAAGAAGCATTATAGCTATATTGTTTCGGTACGTAGACATCTGACATCGCTATATCCTAGCAAGGAAGTGTCGCATTTACATTCTTTTGAAGTGAATGCGAGGTATACATGACACTTCGCAAAGAATATTATATCTTATCATGAAACATAGAAATGAAATGCGCTATGGCGTTATAAGAAGCATTTGAAATCTATTGCGACGATACGTAGATAACTGCAAACGCTATTTCCTAGCAAGGAAGTGTCGCAGTTACATTCTTTTGAAGTGAATACGAGGTATACTTAACACTCCACAATGAATATTATATCTTATCATGAAACCAAGGAATGAGGATCGATATCGCATTTTAAGAAGCATTAGAACCCTATTGCTACGATACGTAGACATCTGCAGACGCTATTTTCTAGAAAAGAAGTGTCGCATTTACATTCAGTTGAAGTGTATGCGAGGTATACATGACACTTCGCAATGAATATTATATCTTATCATGAAACACAGAAATGAGATGCGATATGGCGATTTAAGAAACATTAGAACTCTATTGCTTCGATACGTAACCATCTTCAAACGCTATTTCCTTGCAAGGATGTGTCGCATTTACATACTTTTTAAGTGAATACGAGGTACACATGACACTCCGCAATTAATATTATATCTAACCATGAAACATGGAAATGAGATGCGATATCGCGTTTTGAGGAGCATTAGAACTCTATTAGTTCGACACGTAGGCATCTGCAAACGCTAGTTCCTAGCAAGGAAGTATCGCATTTACATTCATTTGAAGTGTATGCGAGATATTCATAACACTAAACGATGAATATTATACCTTATCACGAACCATAGAAATTAGATGCGATATCGCGATTTAAGAAGTATAAGAACTCTATAGCTACGATACGTAGACACCTGCAAACGCTATTTCCTAGCATGGAAGTGTCGCATTTACATTCTTTTGAAGTGAATACGAGGTATACATAACACTCCACAATGAATATTATATCTTGTCAAGAAACATAGAAATGAGATGCGATATCGCGATTTAAAAGGGCACTAGAAATCTATTGGGACGATACGAAGACATCTGCAAACGCTATTTAATAGCAAGGAAGTGTCGCATTTACATTCATTTGAAGTTTATGCGAGGTATAAGTGACACTTCGCAACAAATATTATATCTTATTATGAAACATAGACGCGATATCGCGTTTTAAGAAGCATTAGATCTCTATTGCTACGATACGTAGACATCTACAAACGCTATTTCCTAGGAAGGAAGTGTCGCATTTACATTCCTTTGAAGTGAATGCGAGGTATACATGACACACCACAATGAATATTATACCTTATCACGAAACATAGAAATGAAATGCGATATCGCGATTTGAGAAGCATTAGAACACTATTGCAACGATACATTGACATCTGCAGACGCTATTTCCTAGCAAGGAAGTGTAGCATTTAAAATCTTTTGAAGTGAATACGAGGTAAGCACAACACTCCGCAATGAATATTATATCTTACCTCGAAACATAGAAATGAGATGCTATATGGCGATTTAAGAAGCATTAGAACACTATTGCTTCGATACGTAGGCATCTGCAAACGCTACTTCCTAGCAAGGAAGTGTCGCATTTACAATCTTTTGAAAGGAATACGAGGTATACATGACACTCCGCAATGAATACTATATCTTATCGTAAAAGATAGAAATGAGGTGCGATATCGCGTTTTAAGAAGCATTAGAACTCTATTGCTACGATACGTATATATCTGGAAACGCTAATTCCTAGCAAGGAAGTGTCGCATTTACATTCATTCGAAGTGTATGCGAGGTATACATGACACTTCGCAATGGATATTATATCTCATCATGAAACATAGAAATGATGTGCGACATCTCGTTTAAAGAAGCATTAGAACTCTATTGTTTCGATACCCAGTCATCTGGAAACGCTATTTCCTAGCAAGGACGTGTCGCATTTACATTCTTTTGAAGTGAATACGAAGTATAAATGACACACCACAATGAGTATTATATCTTACAATGAAACATAGAAATGAAATGCGAGATCGCGTTTTAAGAAGCATTAGAACTCTATTGCTACGATACGTATATATCTGGAAACGCTAATTCCTAGCAAGGAAGTTTCGCATTTACATTCATTCGAAGTGTATGCGAGGTATACATGACACTTCGCAATGAATATTATATCTCATCATGAAACATAGAAATGAGGTGCGACATCTCGTTTAAAGAAGCATTAGAACTCTATTGTTTCGATACCCAGTCATCTGGAATTGCTATTTCCTAGCAAGGACGTGTCGCATTTACATTCTTTTGCAGTGAATACAAGGTATACATGACACATCGCAATGAATATTATATCTTATCATGAAACATAGAAATGAGATGCGATATCGCGTTTTAAGAAGCATTAGAACTCTATTGCTACGATACGTCAGCATCTGCAAACGCTATTTCCTAGCAAGGAAGTGTCGCATTTACATTCTTTTGAAGTGAATACGAGGTATACATGACACTTCGCAATGAATATTATATCTTATCATGAAACATAGAAATGAGATGCGATATCGCGCATTAAGAAGCATTAGAACACTATTCCTACGATACGTAGATATCTGGAAACGCTACTTCCTAGCAAGGAAGTGTCGCATTTTTAATCTTTTGAAGTGAATATGAGGTATACATGACACTTCGCAATGAATATTATATCTTATCATGAAACATAGAAATGTGATACGATATCTCGTTTTAAGAAGCGTTAGAACTCTATTGCTGCGATACGTAGACATCTGCAAACGCTACTTCCCAGCAAGGAAGTGTCGCATTTACATTCTTCTGAAGTGAATGCGAGGTATACATGACAATTCGCAATGAATATTATATCTTAACATGAAACACAGAAATGGAATGCGATATCGCGTTTTGAGAAGCACTAGAACACTATTGCTACGATACGTAGACATCTGCTAACGCTGTTTCCTAGCAAGGAAGTCACGCGTTTACATTCTTTTGAAGTGAATACGAGGTATACATGACACTTCGCGATGAATATTATATCTTATCATGAAACATAGAAAAGGATACGATATCGCGTCTTGAAAAGCACTAGAACCCTATTGCTTCGATACGTAGACATCTGCAAACGCTATTTCCTAGCAAGGAAGTGTCGCATTTACATTCATTTGAAGTGTATCCGATGTATATGTGATACTTCGCAATGAATAATATATCTTACCATGAAACATACAAATGAGGTGCGACATCTCGTTTTAAGAAGCATTAGAACTCTATTGCTACGATGCGTAGACATCTGCCAACGCTATTTCCTAGCAAGCAAGTGTAGCATTTACATTCATTTCAAGTGTATGCGAGGTATACGAGACACTTCGCAAGGAATATTATATCTTATCATGAAACATAGAAATGGAATGAGACATCTCGTTTTATGAAGCATTGAAACACTATTGCTTCGATACGTAGACATCTACAAACGCTATTTCCTAGGAAGGATGTGTCGCATTTACATTCATTTCAAGTGTATGCGAGGCATACGAGGCACTTCGCAATGAATATTATATCTTATCATGTTACATAGAAATGAGATGCGATATCGCGTTTTGAGAACATTAGAACTCTATTGCTTCGATACGTAGACATCTGCAAAAGCTATTTCCTAGCAAGGAAGTGTCGCATTTACATTCTCTTGAAGTGAATACGAAGTATACATAACACTGCACAATGAATATTATATCTTATCATGAAATATAGAAATGAGATGGGATATCGCGTTTTAAGAAGCATTACAAATCCATTGCTTCGATACGTAGACATCTGCAAACGCTATTTCCTAGCAAGGAAGTGTCGCATTTCCATTCATTTGAAGTGTACGCGAGGTATACATAACTCTTCGCAATGAATGTTATATCTTATCATGAAACATAGGAATGAGATGCAACACCTCGTTTTAAGAAGCATTAGAACTATATTGCTACTATACGGAGACATTTGCAATCGCTATTCCCTAGCAAGGAAACGTCGCATTTACATTCATTTTAAGTGAATACGAGGTATACATGACACTTCGCAATGAATATTATATCTTATTATGAAACATAGAAATGAGATGCGATATGGCGATATAAGAATCACTACAACTCTATTGCTTCGATACGTATACATCTGCAAACGCTATTTCCTAGCAAGGAAGTGTCGCATATACATTCATCTGAAGTGAATACGAAGTATACATAACACTCCACAATTAATATTATACCTTATCATGAAACGTAGAAATGATATGCGACATCGCGTTTTAAGGAGCATTATGTCTCTATTGCTACGATATGTAGATATCTGCAGACGCTATTGCCAAGCAAGGATGTGTCGCATTTACATTCATTTCAAGTGAATGCGAGGTATACGAGACACTTCGCAATGAATATTATATCTTATCATGTAACATAGAAATGAGATGCGATATCGCGTTTTGAGAACATTAGAACTCTATTTCACCGATACGTAGACATCTGCCAACGCTATTTCCTAGCAAGATAGTGTCGCATTTACATTCATTAGAAGCGTATGCGAGGTATACGTAACACTTCGCAATGAATATTATATCTTATCATGAAACGTTGAAATGAGATGCAATATCTAGTTTTAAGAAGCATTAGAACTCTATTGCTTCGATACGTAGACATCTGCCAACGCTATTTCCTAGCAAGAAAGTGTCGCATTTACATTCATTCGAAGCGAATGCGAGGTATAGAAGACACTTCGCAAGGAATATTATATCTTATCATGAAACATAGAAATGGAATGAGACATCTCGTTTTATGAAGCATTGAAACACTATTGCTTCGATACGTAGACATCTGAAAACGCTATTTCCTAGGAAGGATGTGTCGCATTTACATTCATTTCAAGTGTATGCGAGGTATACGAGGCACTTCGCAATGAATATTATATCTTATCATGTAACATAGAAATGAGATGCGATATCGCGTTTTGAGAACATTAGAACTCTATTGCTTCGATACGTAGACATCTGCAAGCGCTATTTCCTAGCAAGGAAGTGTCGCATTTACATTCATTAGAAGCGTATGCGAGGAATACGTAACACTTCGCAATGAATATTATATCTTTTCATGAAACATAGAAATGAAATACGATATCGCGATTTAAGAAGCATTAGATTTCCATTGCTTCGATGCAGAGACATCTGCAAACGCTATTTCCTAGCAAGGAAGTATCGCATTTACATTCTTTTGAAGTGAGTACGAGGTATACATAACACTCAACAATGTATATTATATCTTATCATGAAAGGTTGAAATGAAATGCGATATCTAGATTTAAGAAGCATTAGAACTCTATTGCTACGATACGTAAACATCTGCAAACGCTATTTAATAGCAAGGAAGTGTCGCATTCACATGCTTTTTATATGAATACGAGGTATGCATGACACTTCGCAATGAATATTATATCTTATTATGAAACATAGAAATGAGGTGCGACATTTCATTTTAAGAAGCAATAGAACTCTATTGCTTCGATACGTAGACATCTGCTTACGCTATTTCCTAGCAAGGAAGTGTAGCATTTACATTCATTTGAAATGTATGCGAGGTATATGTGACACTTCGCAATGAATATTATATCTTACCATGAAACATAGAAATGAGATGCGATATCGCGATTTAAAAAGAATTAGAAATCTATTGCTCCGATACGTAGGCATCTGGAAACTCTATTTCCTAGCAAGGAAGAGTGGCATTTATAATCTTTTGAAGTGCAGAGGAGGTATACAAGGAAGTGTGGCATTTATGTTCTTTTGAAGTGTAGACGAGGTATACGTAACACTTCGCAATGAATATTGTATCCTATCATTTAACATATAACTGAGGTGCGATATCGCGTCTTAAGGAGCATTAGAATCATATTGTTTCGTTACGTAGACATATGGAAACGCATTTCCTGACAAGGAAGTGTGGCATTTACATTCTTTTGAAGTGCAGACGAGGTATACATAACACGTCGCAATGAATATTATATCTTATCATGAAACATAGAAATGAGATGCGATATCGCTATATGAGAAACATTAGAAATCTATTGCTTCGAAATGTAGACATCTGTAAACGCTCTTTCCTAGCAAGGAAGTGTCGCATTTACATTCATTTGAAGTGTATGCGAAGTATAAGTGACATTTCGCAATGAATATTATATCTTATCATGAAACATAGATATGTGATGCGATATCGCGTTTCAAGAAGCATTAGAACTCTATTTCTTCTATACGTAGACATCTGCAAATGATATATCCTAGCAAGGAAGTGTCGCATTTACATTCACTTGGAGCGTATGCGAGGTATAAGTGACACTTCGCAATGAATATTATATCGGATCATGGAACATAGATGTGGGATGCGATATCGCGTTTTAAGAAGCACTAGAACTCTATTGCTACGATACGTAGATATCTGGAAACGCTATTTCCTAGCAACGGAGTGTCGTATTTATATTCAGTTGAAGTTTATGCGAGGTATACAAGACACTTCGCATTGAATATTACATCTTATCATGACACATAGAAATGAGATGCTATATCGCGTTTTGAGAAGCATTAAAATCCTAATGCTACGATACGTGAGCATCTGCAAACGCCATTTCCTAGCAAGGAAGTGTCGCATTTACATTCCTTTGAAGTGAATGCGAGGTATACATGACACACCACAATGAATATTATACCTTATCATGAAACAGAGAAATGAGATGCGGTATCCCATTTTAAGAAGCATTAGAAATCAACGGCTTCGATACGTAGACATCTGCAAACGCTATTTCCTAACAAGGAAGTGTCACATTTACATTCATTTGAAGTGAATACGAGGTATACATGACACTTCGCAATGAATAATATATCTTATCATGAAACATAGATATGAGATGCGACATCTCGTTTTAAGAAGCATTAGAAATCTATTGCTTCGATAAGTAGACATCTGCAAACGCTACTTCCTAGCAATGAAGTGTCGCATTTACATTTTTTTGAAGTGAATACGATGTATTCATGATACTTCGCAATGAATATTATATCTTATCATGAAACATGGAAATGAGGTGCGATATCTTGTTCTAAGAAGCTTTGGAACTCTATTGCTACGGTGTGTAGACATCTGCAAACGCTATATAATAGCAGGGAAGTGTCATAGTTACATTCTTTTGAAGTGAATACGAGGTATACATGACAATTCACAATGGATACTATCTCTTATCATGAAATATAGAAGTGAGATGCATTATCACGTTTTAAGAAGGATTAGAACACTTGCTACGATACGTAGACATCTGCAAACGCTATTTCCTAGCATGGTAGTGTCGCATATACATTCTTTTGAAGTGAATACGAGGTATACATGACACTTAGCGATGATTATCATGTCTTATCATGAAACATAGAAATGAGATGCGATATCTTGTTTTAAGAAGCTTCAGAACTCTATTGCTACGGTGCGTAGACATCTGCAAACGCTATTTCGTAGGAAGGAAGTGTCGCATTTACATTCATTTGAAGTGAATGCGATGTGTAAGTGACACTTCGCAATGAATATTGTATGCTATCATGAAACATCGAAATGCGATGCGACATCTAGTTTTAAGAAGCATTAGAACACTTCAGTTTCGATACGTTGACATTTGCAAACGCTATTTGCTAGCAAGGAAGTGTCGCATTTACATTTTTTTGAAGTGAATACGAGGAATACATGACACTTCGCAACGAATATTATATCTTATCATGAAACATAGAAATGATATGCGATATCGCGTTGTAAGAAGCGTTAGTACTCTACTCCTACGATACGTAGACATCTGCAAACGCTATTTCCTAGCCAGGAAGTGTTGCACTTACATTCTTTTGAAGTGAATAGGAGGTATACATAACACTCCACGATGAATATTATACCTTATCTCGAAACATAGAAATGACATGCGTTAACGCGATATAAGAAGCATTAGAACACTATTACTTCGATACGTAGAAATCTGCAAACGCTATTTAATAGCAAGGAAGTGTTGCATTTACATTCTTCTGAAGTGAAAACGAGGAATACATGACATTCCACAATAAATATTATACCTTATCACGAAACATAGAAATGAGATGCGATATCGCGATTTGAGAAGCATCAGAACTCTATAGCCACGATACGTAGACATCTGCCAACGCTATTTCCTAACAAGGAAGAGTCGCATTTACATTCATTTGAAGTGAATACGAGGTATACATAACACCGCACAATTAATATTATATCTTATAGTGAGACATCGAAATGAGATGCTATGTCGCGATTTGAGGAGCATTAGAACCCCATTACTACGATACGTAGACATCTGCAATCGCTATTTCCTAGCACGGAATTGTTGCATTTACGTTCTTTTGAAGTAAATACGAGGTATACATGACACTTCGCAATAAATATTATATCTTATCAGGAAACATAGAAATGAGATGCGATATCGCATTATAAGAAGCATTAGAACTCTTTTGCTACGATACGTATATATCTGGAAACGCTATTTCCTAGCAAGGAAGTGTCGCATTTACATTCATTCGAAGTGCATGCGAGGTATACATAACACTTCGCAATGAATATTATATCTCATCATGAAACATAGAAATGAGATGCGACATCTCGTTTTAAGAAGCATTAGAACTCTATTGTTTCGGAACCTAAACATCTGATAACGCTATTTCCTAGCAAGGATGTGTCGCATTTACATTCACTTGAAGTGTATGCGAGGTATAAGTGACAGTTCGCAATGAATATTATATCTCATCATGAAACATAGAAATGAAGAGCGACATTGCGGTTTAAGAAGCATTAGAACTCTATTGCTATGATCGGCAGATGTCTCCAAACGCTATTTCCTAGCAAGGAAGTGTAGCATTTACATTCATTTGAAATGTATGCGAGGTATATGTGACACTTCGCAATGAATATTATATCTTGTCATGAAACATAGAAATGAGATGCGATATCGCGATTTAAAAAGCATTAGGAATCTATTGCTGGGTTACGTAGACATCTGCAAACGCTATTTAATCGCAAGGAAGTTTCGCATTTACGTTCTTCTAAAGTGAGTAGGAGGTATACATAACACTCCACAATGAATATTATACCTTATCACGAAACATAGAAGTGAAATACGATATCGCGATTTAAGAAGCATTAGATCTCCATTGCTTCGATACAGAGACATCTGCAAACGCTCTTTCCTAGCAAGGAAGTGTCGCATTTACATTCATTTGAAGTGTATGCGAGGTATAAGTGACACTTCGCAATGAATATTATATCGGATCATGGAACATAGACGTGAGATGCGATATCGCGTTTTAAGAAGCACTAGATCTCTATTGCTACGATACGTAGATATCTGGAAACGCTATTTCCTAGCAACGAAGAGTCGTATTTATATTCAGTTGAAGTTTATGCGAGGTATACAAGACACTTCGCATTGAATATTACATCTTATCATGACACATAGAAATGAGATGCGATATCGCGTTTTAGGAAACATTAGAGCTCTTTTGCTACGATACGTAGACATGTGGAAACGCTATTTCGTAGAAAGAAAGTGTCGCATTTACATTCATTTGAAGTGAATACAAGGTATACATAACACTCCACAATGAATATTATATCTTATCGTGATACATAGAAATGAGATGCGATATTGTGATTTAAGCAGCATTAGAACTCAATTGCCTCGATACGTAGACATCTGGAAACGCTATTTCCTAGAAAGGATGTATCGCATTTTCATTCGTTTGAAGTGTAGACAAGGAATACATAACACTTGGCAATTAATATTGTTTCTTATCATGAAGCACAGAAATGAGATGCGATATCGCGTTTTATGAAGCTTTAGAACTCTATTGCTACGATACGTAGACATCTGCAAACGCTATTTCCTAGAAGGAAGTGCCGCATTTACATTCATTTGAAGTAAATACGCTTCATACATAACACTCCACAATGAATATTATATCTTATCACGAAATATAGAAATGAGATGCGATATCGCGATTTAAGAAGCATTAGAACCCTATTGCTACGATACGTAGACATCTGCCAACGCTATTTCCTAGCAAGAAGGTGTAGCATTTACATTCATTTGAAGTGTAGACGAGAAATACATAATACTTCGCAACGAATATTATATCTTATCATGAGACATAGAAATGAGATGCGATATCTCGATTTAAAAGGCATTAGAACACTATTGCTACGATACGTAGACATCTGCAAACGCTATTTAATAGCAAGGAAGTGTCGGATTTACATTCTTTTGAAGTTAATACGAGGTATACATAACACTCCACAATGAATATTATATCTTATCATGAGACATAGAAATGTGATGCGATATCGCGTTTTAAGTAGCATTAGAACTCTATTGCTTCGACACGTAGACATCTGGAAACGTAATGTCCTAGAAAGGAAGTGTCTTACTTACATTCATTTGAAGTGTAGACGAGGAATACATAACACTTCGCAAAGGATATTATATCTTATCATGAGACATAGAAATGCGATGCTATATCGCGTTTTGAGAAGCATTACAACTCTATTGCTTCGATACATAGACATCCTGAAACGCTACTTCCTTGCAAGGAAGTGTCGCATTTGCATTCTTTGAAGTGAAAACGAGGTTTACATAACACTGCACAATGAATATTATAGCTTATCATGAGACATAGAAATGAGATGCGATGTCGCGTTTTAAGTAGCATTAGAACTCTATTGCTTCGATACGTGGACACGTGGAAACGCTATTTCCTAGAGAGGAAGTGTTGCATTTACATTCTTTTGAAGTGAATACGAGGTATATTAGACACTTCGCAATGAATAATATATCTTATCATGAAACATAGGAATGAGAAGCGATATCCCCTTTTAAGAAACATTAGGGCTCTATTGCTACGACACGTAGATATCTGCTGACGCTAATTCCTAGCAAGGAAGAGTCTCATTTATATTCATTTGAGGTGTAGACGAGATTTACATAACACTGCACAATGAATATTTTATCTTATCATGAAACGTAGGAGTGAGATGCGATATCGCGTTTTGAGAAGCATTAGAACTCTATTTCTTCGATACGTAGACATCTGCAAACGCAATTTAAAAGCAAGGAAGTGTCGCATTTACATTCATGTGAAGTGTATCCGAGGTATACATGACACTTCGAAATGAATATTATATTTTATCATGAAACGTAGAATTGGGGTGCGATATCGCGATGTAACAAGCATTGGAACACCATTGCTTCGATACGTAGACATCTGCAAACGCTACTTCCTAGCAAGGATGTGTCGCATTTACATTCACCTGAAGTATATGCGAGTTATTCAAGACACTTCGCAATGAATATTATATCTTATCCTGAAACATAGAAATGAGAAGCGATATCCCGTTTTAAGAAACATTAGGGCTCTATTGCTACGACACGTAGATATATGCTGACGCTAATTCCTAGCAAGGAAGAGTCTCATTTATATTCATTTGAGGTGTAGACGAGATTTACATAACACTGCACAATGAATATTTTATCTTATCATGAAACGTAGGAGTGAGATGCGATATCGCGTTTTGAGAAGCATTAGAACTCTATTGCTTCGATACGTAGATATCTGCATACGCTATTTCCCAGCATGGAAGTATCGCATTTACATTCATTTCAAGTGTATGCGAGGTATACGTGACACTTCGCAATGAATATTGCATCTTATCATGAAACGTAGAAATGAGATGCGATATCGCGTTTCAAGAAGCATTAGAACTCTATTGCTTCGAAGCGTAGACATCTCGAAACGCTATTTCCTAGCAAGCAAGTGTCGCATTTACATTCATTTGAAGTGAATACGAGGTATACATAACACTTCACAATGAATATTATATCTTATCATGAGACATAGAAATGAGATGCGATATACCGTCTTAAGAAGCATCAGAACCCTATTGCTTCGATACGCAGACATCCGTAAACGCTATTTAATAGCAAGGAAGTGTCGCATTTACATTCATTTGAAGTGAATGCGAGGTATACATGTCGCTTCGCAATGAATATGATATCGTATCATGAAACATAGAAATGAGATGCGATATCGCGTTTTAAGAAGCATTAGAAATCTATTGCTTCGATACCTAGACATCGGAAAACGCTATTTCCTAGCAGGGAAGTGTCGCATTTACATTCTTGTTAAGTGAATACGAGGTATACATAACGCTCCACAGTGAATATTATATCTTATCATGAAACATAGAAATGAGATGCGATATCCCGTTTTAAGTGGCATTAGAACTCTATTGCTCCGATACATAGACATCTGCAAACGCTATTTCCTAGGAAGGAAGTGTCGCATTTACATTCATTTGAAGTGTATGCGAGGTATAAGTGACACTTCGCAGTGAATATTATATCTTATCATGAAACATAGGAATGAGATGCGATATCGCGTTTTGAGAAGCATTAGGACCTTACTGCTACGATAGGTACACATCTGCGAACGCTATTTGCTAGCAAGGAAGTGTTACATTTACATTCATTTGAAGTGTATGCGAGGTATAAGTGACACTTCGCAATGAATATTATATCTTATCATCAAACATAGAAATGAGATGCGATATCGCGAATTAAGAAGCATCAGAACTCTATTGCTTCGATACGTAGACATCTGCAAACGCTATTTTCTAACAAGGAAGTTTCGCATTTACATTCATTGGACGTGTATGCGAGGTATACATAACACTTCGCAATGAATACTACGTCTTATCATGAAACATAGAAATGAGATGCGATATCGCGTTTTAGGAAACATTAGAGCTCTTTTGCTACGATACGTAGACATGTGGAAACGCTATTTCGTAGAAAGAAAGTGTCGCATTTACATTCATTTGAAGTGAATACAAGGTGTACATAACACTCCACAATGAATATTATATCTTATCGTGATACATAGAAATGAGATGCGATATTGTGATTTAAGTAGCATTAGAACTCAATTGCCTCGATACGTAGACATCTGGAAACGCTATTTCCTAGAAAGGATGTATCGCATTTTCATTCGTTTGAAGTGTAAACAAGGAATACATAACACTTGGCAATTAATATTGTTTCTTATCGTGAAGCACAGAAATGAGATGCGATATCGCGTTTTATGAAGCTTTAGAACTCTATTGCTACGATACGTAGACATCTGCAAACGCTATTTCCTAGAAGGAAGTGCCGCATTTACATTCATTTGAAGTAAATACGCTTCATACATAACACTCCACAATGATTATTATATCTTATCACGAAATATAGAAATGAGATGCGATATCGCGATTTAAGAAGCATTAGAACCCTATTGCTACGATACGTAGACATCTGCCAACGCTATTTCCTAGCAAGAAGGTGTAGCATTTACATTCTTTTGAAGTGAATACGAGGTATTCGTGACACTTCGCAATGAATATTATATCTTATCATGAAACATAGAAATGAGATGCGATATCGGGATTTAAGAAGCATAAAACTCCATTTCTTCGATAAGTAGACATCTGCAAACGCTATTTCCTAGCAAGGAAGTGTCGCATTTACATTCGTTTGAGGTGAATACGAGGTATACATGACACTTCGCAATGAATATTATATCTTATCATGAAACATAGAAATGAGATGCGAGTTCGCGACTTAAGAAGCACCAGTACTCTGTTGCTTCGATACGTAGACATCTACAAACGCTATTTCCTAGCAAGGAACTGTCGTATTTACATTCATTTGAAGTGTAGACGAGAAATACATAATACTTCGCAACGAATATTATATCTTATCATGAGACATAGAAATGAGATGCGATATCTCGATTTAAAAGGCATTAGAACACTATTGCTACGATACGTAGACATCTGCAAACGCTATTTAATAGCAAGGAAGTGTCGGATTTACATTCTTTTGAAGTTAATACGAGGTATACATAACACTCCACAATGAATATTATATCTTATCATGAGACATAGAAATGTGATGCGATATCGCGTTTTAAGTAGCATTAGAACTCTATTGCTTCGATACCTGGACATCTGCAAACGCTATTTCCTAGCAAGGAAGTGTCACATATACATTCTGTTGAAGTGAATACGAGGTATACATAACACTCCACAATGAATATTATATCTTATCATGAAACATAGAAATGAGATGCGATATCGCGATTTAAGAGGCATTAAAACTTTATTGCTTAGATAGGTAGACATCTGCAGACGCTATTTCCTAGCAAGGCAGTGTCGTATTTACATTCATTTGAAGTGTATGCGAAATACACATGACACTTCGCAATGATTATTATATATTATCATGAAACATAAAATGAAATGCGATAACGCGTTTTAAGAAGCACTAGAACTCTATTGCTTCGACACGCAGGCATCTGGAAACGTAATGTCCTAGAAAGGAAGTGTCTTACTTACATTCATTTGAAGTGTAGACGAGGAATACATAACACTTCGCAATGGATATTATATCTTATATGAGACATAGAAATGCGATGCTATATCGCGTTTTGAGAAGCATTAGAACTCTATTGCTTCGATACGTAGACATCTACAAACGCTATTTCCTAGTAAGGAAGTGTCGCATTTACATTCTTTTGAAGTGAATACGAGGTTATGATAACACTCCACAATGAATATCATATCTTATCATGAAACATAGAAATGAGATGCGATATGGCTATTTAAGAAGCAGTAGATCTCTATTTCTTCGATACGTAGACATCTGCAAACGCAATTTAAAAGCAAGGAAGTGTCGCATTTACATTCATGTGAAGTGTATCCGAGGTATACATGACACTTCGAAATGAATATTATATCTTATCATGAAACGTAGAATTGAGGTGCGATATCGCGATTTAACAAGCATTGGAACACCATTGCTTCGATACGTAGACATCTGCAAACGCTACTTCCTAGCAAGGATGTGTCGCATTTACATTCACCTGAAGTATATGCGAGTAATTCAAGACACTTCGCAATGAATATTATATCCTATCATGAAACATAGAAATGAGTTGCGATATCGCGATTTAAGAAGCATTAGAACTCTCCTTGCTTCGATACGTAGACATCTGCAAACGCTATTTCCTATCAAGGAAATGTCGCATTTACATTCTTTTGAAGTGAGCACGAGGTATACATGACACGTCGCATTGAATACTATGTCTTATCATGAAACATAGGAATGAGATGCGATATCGTGTTTTGAGAAGCATTAGTACGCCCTTGCTTCGATACGTAGACATCTGGAAAAGCTATTTCCTATCAAGGAAGTGTCGCATTTACATTCATTTGAGGTGTAGACGAGATTTACATAACACTGCACAATGAATAATTTATCTTATCATGAAACGTAGGAGTGAGATGCGATATCGCGTTTTGAGAAGCATTAGAACTCTATTGCTTCGATACGTAGATATCTGCATACGCTATTTCCCAGCATGGAAGTATCGCATTTACATTCATTTCAAGTGTATGCGAGGTATACGTGACACTTCGCAATGAATATTGCATCTTATCATGAAACGTAGAAATGAGATGCGATATCGCGATTTAAGAAGCATTAGAACACTACTGCTTTGATACGTAGACATCTGCAAACGCTACTTCCTAGGAAGGAAATGTCGCATTTACAGTCATTTGAAGTGTATGCGAGGTATACATAACACTCCACAATGAATATTATATCTTATCATGAAACATAGAAATGGGATGCGATATTGCGTTTTGAGAAGTATTATAACACGCTTGCTACGATACGTAGCCATCTGCAAAGTCTATTTCCTAGCAAGGAAGTGTCGCATTTACATTCATTTGAAGTGAGTACCAGGAATACATGAAGCTTCGCAATGAATATTATATCTTACCATAAAGCATAGAAATGAGATGCGATATCCCGTCTCAAGAAGCATTAGAACTCTATTGCTTCGATACGTAGACGTCTGCAAACGCTATTTCCTAGCAAGGAAGTGTCGCATTTACATTCTTTTGAAGTGAATGCGAGGTATACATAACATTGCACAATGAATATTATATATTATCATGAAAAATAGAAATGAGATGCGATATCGCGATATAAGATGCATTGGAACTTTATTGCTTCGATACGTAGACATCTGCAAACTCTATTTCCTAGCAAGGAAGTGTCGCATTTACATTCATTTGAAGCGAATACGAGGAATACATGAATCTACGCAATGAATATTATATCTTAGTATGAAACATAGAAATGAGATGCGATATCGCGTTTTGAGATGCAATAGAAATATAATGCTACGATACGCAGAAATCTGCAAACGCTATATCCTAGCAAGGAAGTGTCGCATTAACATTCTTTTGAAGTGTATGCGAGGTATACATAACACTTCGCAATGAATATTATATCTTATCGTGAAACATAGATATGAGATGCGATCTCGCGATATAAGAAGCATTAGAACTCAATTGCTACGATACGTAGACAACTGCAAACGTTATTTCCTAGCAAGGAAGTGTTGCATTTACATTCATTCGAAGTGTATGCGAGGTATACATAACACTTCGTAATGAATATTATATGTTATCATGAAACATAGAAATGAGATGCGATATCTCGTTTTAAGAATCATTATGACACGCTTGCTACGATACGTAGACATCTGCAAACGCTATTTCCTAGCAGGGAAGAGTAACATTTACATTCCTCTGAAGTGAATACAAGGTATACATGAAACTTCGCAATGAATATTATACCTCATCACGAAACATAGAAATTAGAGGCGACATCGCGATTTAAGAAGCATAAGAACTCTATTGCTACGATACGTAGACACCCGCAAACGCTATTTCGTGGCATGGAAGTGTCGCAAATACATTCTTTTGGAATGAATACAAGGTAAACATGACACTTCGCAATGAATATTATAACTTATCATGAAACACAGAAATGAGATGCGATATGGCGATTTAAGAAGCATTAGAACTCTATTGCTTCGATACGTAGACATCTGCCAACGCTATTTCCTAGCAATGAAGTGTCGCATTTAAATTCACTTGAAGTGTATGCGAGGTATACAAGACACATCGCAATGAATATTATATCTTATCATGAAACATAGAAATGATATGCGATATCGCGATTTAAGAAGCGTTAGAACTCTATTGCATCGATACGTAGACATCTGCAAACGCTATTTCCTAGCATGGAAGTGTCGCATTTACATTCATTTGAAGAGTATCCCAGGTATACACTCCGCAATGAATATTATATCTTATCATGAGGCATAGAAATGAGATGCGATATCGCCATTTGAGAAGCTGTAGAACTCTAATGATACGATACGTAGTTATCTGCAAACGCTATTTCCAAGCAAGGAAGTGTCGCATTTACATTCGTTTGAAGTGAATACGAGGTATACATGACACTTCGCAATGGATATTATATCTTATCATGAAACATAGAAATGAGAATCGATATTTCGTTTTAAGAAGCATTAGAATACTATTGCTTCGATACGTAGACATCTGCAAACGCTATTTAATAGCAAGGAAGTGTCGGATTTACATTCTTTTAAAGTGAATACGAGGTATACATGACACGCCGCAATGAATAATATATCTAATCATGGCACATAGAAATGAGATGCGATATCTCGTTTTAGGAAGCATTAGAACTCTATTGCTTCGATAAGTAGAATTCTGCCATCGGTACTTCCTAGCTAGGAAGTATCGCATTTACATTCATTTGAAGGGTATGCGTGGTATACATGACACTTCGCAATTAATATTATATCTTATCATGAAACATGAAAATGAGATGTGATATGGCGATTTAAGAAGCATTAGAACTCTATTGCTTCGATATGTAGACATCTGCAGACGCTATTTCCTAGCAAGGAAGTGTCGCATTTACAATCTTCTGAAGAAAATATGTTGTACACATAGCACTCCACAAAGTATATTATATCGGATCATGAAACATAGAAATGAGATGCGATATCGCGTTTTAAGGAGTCTTAGAACTCTATTGCTTCGATACGTAGACATCTCCAAACGCTATTTACTAGCAAGGAAGTGTCGCATTTACATTCATTTGAAGTGCAGACGAGATGTACATAACACTGAACAATGAATATTGTATCTTATCATGAAACACAGAAATGAGATGCGATATCGCGATTTAGGAAGCATTAGAACTCTACTGCTACGATACGTAGACATCTGCAAACGCTATTTCCTAGCAAGGAAGAGCCGCATTTACATTCTGTTGAAGTAAATACGCTTCATACATAACACTCCACAATGAATATTATATCTTATCATGAAACATAGAAATGAGATGCGATGTCGCAATTTAAATAGCATTAGAACACTATTGGTGCGATACGTAGACATCTGCAAACGCAATTTCAAGCAAGGAAGTGTCGCAATTACACTCTTTTGAGGTGAATACGAGGTATACATGACACTGCACAATGTATATTATATCTTATCACGAAACATAGAAAAGAGATGCGATTTCACGTTTTAAGAGGCATGCAACTCTATTGCTTCGATACGTAGACATCTGCTAACGCTATTTCCTAGCAAGGAGGTGTGGCATTTACCTTCATTTGTAGTGTATGCGTGGTATACATGACACTTGGTAATGAATATTATATCTTATCATGAAACATAGAAATGAGATGCGATATGGCATTTCAAAAAGCATTAGAACATTATTGCTTCGATGCGTAGACATGTAGAAACGCTATTTCCTAGCAAGAATGTTTCGCATTTACATTCGTTTGATGTGTATGCGAGGTATGCACAACACTTCGCAATTAACATTATTTCTTATCATGAAACATAGAAATGAGATGCAATATCGCGATTTAAGATGCATTAGAACTCTATTCCTTCGATATGTAGACTTCTGCAAACACTATTTCCTAGCAAGGAGGTGCCGCACTTACACTTACTTGTAGCGTAGACGAGAAATACATATCACTCCGCAATGAATATTATATCATATCATGAAACGTAGAAATGAGTTGCGATATCGCGTTTTAAGAAGCATCAGAACTCTATTGCTTCGATACGGAGACAACTGCAAATGCTACTTCCTAGTAAGGAAGCGTTGCATTTACATTCGTTTGAAGTGTATGCGAGGTATAAGTGACACTTCGCAATGAATGCTACGTCTTATCATGAAAAATAGAAATGAGATGCGATATCGCGATTTAAGTAGCACTAGAACACTATTGCTACGTTACGTAGACATCTGCAAACGCTACTTCCTAGCAAGGAAGTTTCGCGTTTACATTCATTGGATGTGTAAGCGAGGTATACACAACACTTCGCAATGAATACTACGTCTTATCATGAAACATAGAAATGAGATGCGATATCGCGTTTTAGGAAACATTAGAGCACTATTGCTACGATACGTAGACATGTGGAAACGCTATTTCGTAGAAAGAAAGTGTCGCATTTACATTCATTTGAAGTGAATACGAGGTATACATAACACTCCACAATAAATATTATATCTTATCGTGAAACATAGAAATGAGATGCGATATTGTGATTTAAGTAGCATTAGAAGTCAATTGCCTCGATACGTAGAAACCTGGAAACGCTATTTCCTAGAAAGCATGTATCGCATTTTCATTCGTTTGAAGTGTAGACGAGGAATACATAACACATGGCAATTAATATTGTATCTTATCATGAAGCATAGAAATGAGATGCGATATCGCGTTTTAAGAAGCTTTAGAACACTATTGCTACGATACGTAGACATCTGCAAACGCTATTTCCTAGGAAGGAAGTGCCGCATTTACATTCTTTTGAAGTAAATACGCTTCATACATAACACTCCGCAATGAATATTATATCCTATCGTGAAACATAGGTTTGAGATGCGATCTCGCGATATAAGAAGCATTAGAACTCTATTGCTTCGATACGTAGACATCTGCAAACGCTATTTCCCAGCAAGGATGTGCCGCATTTACATTCATTTGATGTGTATGCGAGGTATACATGACACTCCACAATGAATATTATATATTATCATGAAACATAGAAATGAGATGCGATATGGCATTTTAAGAAGTATTAGAACATTATTGCTTCGATACGTAGACATGAAGAAACGCTATTTCCTATCAAGAATGTTTCGCATTTACATTCGTTTGAAGTGTATGCGAGGTATGCATAACACTTCGCAATTAATATTATATCTTATCTTGAAACATAGAAATGAGATGCAATATCGCGATTTAAGATGAGTTAGAACTCTATTCCTTCGATATCGTAGACATCTGCAAACACTATTTCCTAGCAAGGAGGTGCCGCACTTACACTTACTTGTAGCGTAGACGAGAAATACATAACACTTCACAATGAATATTATATCATATCATGAAACGTAGAAATGAGATGCGATATCGCGTTTTAAGAAGCATCAGAACTCTACTGCTACGATACGTAGACATCTGCAAACGCTATTTAGTCGCATGGAAGTGTCGCATTTACATTCTTTTAAAGTGAATACGAGGTACACATAACACTCCACAATGAATATTATACTTTATCACGAAATATAGAAATGAAATGCGATATCGCGATTTGAGAAGCATTAGATCTCTATTGCTTCGATACGGAGACATCTGGAAGCGCCATTTCCCAGCAAGGAAGTATCGCAATTACAATCTTTTTAAGTAAATACGAGGTATACATAACACTCCACAATGAATATTATATCTTATCATGAAACATAGAAATGAGATGCGATATCGAGATTTAAGAAGCATAAAACTCTATTTCTTCGATACGCAGACATCTGCAAACGCTATTTCCTAGCAAGGAAGTGTAGTGTTTACATTCTTTTGAAGCGTAGACGAGGGATACATAACAGTTCGAAATGAATATTATATCTTATAATGAAACACAGACATGTGATGCGATATCGCGTTTGAAGAAGCATAAGAACTCTATTGCTTCGATACGGAGACAACTGCAAATGCTACTTCCTAGTAAGGAAGCGTTGCATTTACATTCGTTTGAAGTGTATGCGAGGTATAAGTGACACTTCGCAATGAATGCTACGTCTTATCATGAAAAATAGAAATGAGATGCGATATCGCGATTTAAGTAGCACTAGAACACTATTGCTACGTTACGTAGACATCTGCAAACGCTATTTCCTGGCAAGGAAGTTTCGCATTTACATTCATTGGAAGTGTAAGCGAGGTATACACAACACTTCGCAATGAATACTACGTCTTATCATGAAACATAGAAATGAGATGCGATATCGCGTTTTAGGAAACATTAGAGCACTATTACTACGATACGTAGACATGTGGAAACGCTATTTCGTAGAAAGAAAGTGTCGCATTTACATTCATTTGAAGTGAATACGAGGTATACATAACAATCCACAATAAATATTATATCTTATCGTGAAACATAGAAATGAGATGCGATATTGTGATTTAAGTAGCATTAGAAGTCAATTGCCTCGATACGTAGAAACCTGGAAACGCTATTTCCTAGAAAGCATGTATCGCATTTTCATTCGTTTGAAGTGTAGACGAGGAATACATAACACATGGCAATTAATATTGTATCTTATCATGAAGCATAGAAATGAGATGCGATATCGCGTTTTAAGAAGCTTTAGAACACTATTGCTACGATACGTAGACATCTGCAAACGCTATTTCCTTGGAAGGAAGTGCCGCATTTACATTCTTTTGAAGTAAATACGCTTCATACATAACACTCCGCAATGAATATTATATCCTATCGTGAAACCTAGATTTGAGATGCGATCTCGCGATATAAGAAGCATTAGAACTCTATTGCTTCGATACGTAGACATCTGCAAACGCTATTTCCCAGCAAGGATGTGCCGCATTTACATTCATTTGATGTGTATGCGAGGTATACATGACACTCCACAATGAATATTATATCTTATCATGAAACATAGAAATGAGATGCGATATGGCATTTTAAGAAGTATTAGAACATTATTGCTTCGATACGTAGACATGAAGAAACGCTATTTCCTATCAAGAATGTTTCGCATTTACATTCGTTTGAAGTGTATGCGAGGTATGCATAACACTTCGCAATTAATATTATACCTTATCTTGAAACATAGAAATGAGATGCAATATCGCGATTTAAGATGAGTTAGAACTCTATTCCTTCGATATCGTAGACATCTGCAAACACTATTTCCTAGCAAGGAGGTGCCGCACTTACACTTACTTGTAGCGTAGACGAGAAATACATAACACTTCACAATGAATATTATATCATATCATGAAACGTAGAAATGAGATGCGATATCGCGTTTTAAGAAGCATCAGAACTCTACTGCTACGATACGTAGACATCTGCAAACGCTATTTAGTCGCATGGAAGTGTCGCATTTACATTCTTTTAAAGTGAATACGAGGTACACATAACACTCCACAATGAATATTATACTTTATCACGAAATATAGAAATGAAATGCGATATCGCGATTTGAGAAGCATTAGATCTCTATTGCTTCGATACGGAGACATCTGCAAGCGCCATTTCCCAGCAAGGAAGTATCGCAATTACAATCTTTTTAAGTAAATACGAGGTATACATAACACTCCACAATGAATATTATATCTTATCATGAAACATAGAAATGAGATGCGATATCGAGATTTAAGAAGCATAAAACTCTATTTCTTCGATACGCAGACATCTGCAAACGCTATTTCCTAGCAAGGAAGTGTAGTGTTTACATTCTTTTGAAGCGTAGACGAGGGATACATAACAGTTCGAAATGAATATTATATCTTATAATGAAACACAGACATGTGATGCGATATCGCGTTTGAAGAAGCATAAGAACTCTATTGCTTCGATACGGAGACAACTGCAAATGCTACTTCCTAGTAAGGAAGCGTTGCATTTACATTCGTTTGAAGTGTATGCGAGGTATAAGTGACACTTCGCAATGAATGCTACGTCTTATCATGAAAAATAGAAATGAGATGCGATATCGCGATTTAAGTAGCACTAGAACACTATTGCTACGTTACGTAAACATCTGCAAACGCTATTTCCTGGCAAGGAAGTTTCGCATTTACATTCATTGGAAGTGTAAGCGAGGTATACACAACACTTCGCAATGAATACTACGTCTTATCATGAAACATAGAAATGAGATGCGATATGGCGATATAAGAATCACTACAACTCTATTGCTTCGATACGTATACATCTGCAAACGCTATTTCCTAGCAAGGAAGTGTCGCATATACATTCATCTGAAGTGAATACGAAGTATACATAACACTCCACAATTAATATTATACCTTATCATGAAACGTAGAAATGATATGCGACATCGCGTTTTAAGGAGCATTATGTCTCTATTGCTACGATATGTAGATATCTGCAGACGCTATTGCCAAGCAAGGATGTGTCGCATTTACATTCATTTCAAGTGAATGCGAGGTATACGAGACACTTCGCAATGAATATTATATCTTATCATGTAACATAGAAATGAGATGCGATATCGCGTTTTGAGAACATTAGAACTCTATTTCACCGATACGTAGACATCTGCCAACGCTATTTCCTAGCAAGATAGTGTCGCATTTACATTCATTAGAAGCGTATGCGAGGTATACGTAACACTTCGCAATGAATATTATATCTTATCATGAAACGTTGAAATGAGATGCAATATCTAGTTTTAAGAAGCATTAGAACTCTATTGCTTCGATACGTAGACATCTGCCAACGCTATTTCCTAGCAAGAAAGTGTCGCATTTACATTCATTCGAAGCGAATGCGAGGTATAGAAGACACTTCGCAAGGAATATTATATCTTATCATGAAACATAGAAATGGAATGAGACATCTCGTTTTATGAAGCATTGAAACACTATTGCTTCGATACGTAGACATCTGAAAACGCTATTTCCTAGGAAGGATGTGTCGCATTTACATTCATTTCAAGTGTATGCGAGGTATACGAGGCACTTCGCAATGAATATTATATCTTATCATGTAACATAGAAATGAGATGCGATATCGCGTTTTGAGAACATTAGAACTCTATTGCTTCGATACGTAGACATCTGCAAACGCTATTTCCTAGCAAGGAAGTGTCGTATTTACATTCATTAGAAGCGTATGCGAGGTATACGTAACACTTCGCAATGAATATTATATCTTATCATGAAACGTTGAAATGAGATGCAATATCTAGTTTTAAGAAGCATTAGAACTCTATTGCTTCGATACGTAGACATCTGCCAACGCTATTTCCTAGCAAGAAAGTGTCGCATTTACATTCATTCGAAGCGAATGCGAGGTATAGAAGACACTTCGCAAGGAATATTATATCTTATCATGAAACATATTAATGGAATGAGACATCTCGTTTTATGAAGCATTGAAACACTATTGCTTCGATATGTAGACATCTGCAAACGCTATTTCCTAGGAAGGATGTGTCGCATTTACATTCATTTCAAGTGTATGCGAGGTATACGAGGCACTTCGCAATGAATATTATATCTTATCATGTAACATAGAAATGAGATGCGATATCGCGTTTTGAGAACATTAGAACTCTATTGCTTCGATACGTAGACATCTGCAAACGCTATTTCCTAGCAAGGAAGTGTCGCATTTACATTCATTAGAAGCGTATGCGAGGAATACGTAACACTTCGCAATGAATATTATATCTTTTCATGAAACATAGAAATGAAATACGATATCGCGATTTAAGAAGCATTAGATTTCCATTGCTTCGATGCAGAGACATCTGCAAACGCTATTTCCTAGCAAGGAAGTATCGCATTTACATTCTTTTGAAGTGAGTACGAGGTATACATAACACTCAACAATGTATATTATATCTTATCATGAAAGGTTGAAATGAAATGCGATATCTAGATTTAAGAAGCATTAGAACTCTATTGCTACGATACGTAAACATCTGCAAACGCTATTTAATAGCAAGGAAGTGTCGCATTCACATGCTTTTTATATGAATACGAGGTATGCATGACACTTCGCAATGAATATTATATCTTATTATGAAACATAGAAATGAGGTGCGACATTTCATTTTAAGAAGCAATAGAACTCTATTGCTTCGATACGTAGACATCTGCTTACGCTATTTCCTAGCAAGGAAGTGTAGCATTTACATTCATTTGAAATGTATGCGAGGTATATGTGACACTTCGCAATGAATATTATATCTTACCATGAAACATAGAAATGAGATGCGATATCGCGATTTAAAAAGAATTAGAAATCTATTGCTCCGATACGTAGGCATCTGGAAACTATTTCCTAGCAAGGAAGAGTGGCATTTATAATCTTTTGAAGTGCAGAGGAGGTATACAAGGAAGTGTGGCATTTATGTTCTTTTGAAGTGTAGACGAGGTATACGTAACACTTCGCAATGAATATTGTATCCTATCATTTAACATATAACTGAGGTGCGATATCGCGTCTTAAGGAGCATTAGAATCATATTGTTTCGTTACGTAGACATATGGAAACGCATTTCCTGACAAGGAAGTGTGGCATTTACATTCTTTTGAAGTGCAGACGAGGTATACATAACACGTCGCAATGAATATTATATCTTATCATGAAACATAGAAATGAGATGCGATATCGCTATATGAGAAACATTAGAAATCTATTGCTTCGAAATGTAGACATCTGTAAACGCTCTTTCCTAGCAAGGAAGTGTCGCATTTACATTCATTTGAAGTGTATGCGAAGTATAAGTGACATTTCGCAATGAATATTATATCTTATCATGAAACATAGATATGTGATGCGATATCGCGTTTCAAGAAGCATTAGAACTCTATTGCTTCTATACGTAGACATCTGCAAATGATATATCCTAGCAAGGAAGTGTCGCATTTACATTCACTTGGAGCGTATGCGAGGTATAAGTGACACTTCGCAATGAATATTATATCGGATCATGGAACATAGATGTGGGATGCGATATCGCGTTTTAAGAAGCACTAGAACTCTATTGCTACGATACGTAGATATCTGGAAACGCTATTTCCTAGCAACGGAGTGTCGTATTTATATTCAGTTGAAGTTTATGCGAGGTATACAAGACACTTCGCATTGAATATTACATCTTATCATGACACATAGAAATGAGATGCTATATCGCGTTTTGAGAAGCATTAAAATCCTAATGCTACGATACGTGAGCATCTGCAAACGCCATTTCCTAGCAAGGAAGTGTCGCATTTACATTCCTTTGAAGTGAATGCGAGGTATACATGACACACCACAATGAATATTATACCTTATCATGAAACAGAGAAATGAGATGCGGTATCCCATTTTAAGAAGCATTAGAAATCAACGGCTTCGATACGTAGACATCTGCAAACGCTATTTCCTAACAAGGAAGTGTCACATTTACATTCATTTGAAGTGAATACGAGGTATACATGACACTTCGCAATGAATAATATATCTTATCATGAAACATAGATATGAGATGCGACATCTCGTTTTAAGAAGCATTAGAAATCTATTGCTTCGATAAGTAGACATCTGCAAACGCTACTTCCTAGCAATGAAGTGTCGCATTTACATTTTTTTGAAGTGAATACGATGTATTCATGATACTTCGCAATGAATATTATATCTTATCATGAAACATGGAAATGAGGTGCGATATCTTGTTCTAAGAAGCTTTGGAACTCTATTGCTACGGTGTGTAGACATCTGCAAACGCTATATAATAGCAGGGAAGTGTCATAGTTACATTCTTTTGAAGTGAATACGAGGTATACATGACAATTCACAATGGATACTATCTCTTATCATGAAATATAGAAGTGAGATGCATTATCACGTTTTAAGAAGGATTAGAACACTTGCTACGATACGTAGACATCTGCAAACGCTATTTCCTAGCATGGTAGTGTCGCATATACATTCTTTTGAAGTGAATACGAGGTATACATGACACTTAGCGATGATTATCATGTCTTATCATGAAACATAGAAATGAGATGCGATATCTTGTCTTAAGAAGCTTCAGAACTCTATTGCTACGGTGCGTAGACATCTGCAAACGCTATTTCGTAGGAAGGAAGTGTCGCATTTACATTCATTTGAAGTGAATGCGATGTGTAAGTGACACTTCGCAATGAATATTGTATGCTATCATGAAACATCGAAATGCGATGCGACATCTAGTTTTAAGAAGCATTAGAACACTTCAGTTTCGATACGTTGACATTTGCAAACGCTATTTGCTAGCAAGGAAGTGTCGCATTTACATTTTTTTGAAGTGAATACGAGGAATACATGACACTTCGCAACGAATATTATATCTTATCATGAAACATAGAAATGATATGCGATATCGCGTTGTAAGAAGCGTTAGTACTCTACTCCTACGATACGTAGACATCTGCAAACGCTATTTCCTAGCCAGGAAGTGTTGCACTTACATTCTTTTGAAGTGAATAGGAGGTATACATAACACTCCACGATGAATATTATACCTTATCTCGAAACATAGAAATGACATGCGTTAACGCGATATAAGAAGCATTAGAACACTATTACTTCGATACGTAGAAATCTGCAAACGCTATTTAATAGCAAGGAAGTGTTGCATTTACATTCTTCTGAAGTGAAAACGAGGAATACATGACATTCCACAATAAATATTATACCTTATCACGAAACATAGAAATGAGATGCGATATCGCGATTTGAGAAGCATCAGAACTCTATAGCCACGATACGTAGACATCTGCCAACGCTATTTCCTAGCAAGGAAGAGTCGCATTTACATTCATTTGAAGTGAATACGAGGTATACATAACACCGCACAATTAATATTATATCTTATAGTGAGACATCGAAATGAGATGCTATGTCGCGATTTGAGGAGCATTAGAACCCCATTACTACGATACGTAGACATCTGCAATCGCTATTTCCTAGCACGGAATTGTTGCATTTACGTTCTTTTGAAGTAAATACGAGGTATACATGACACTTCGCAATAAATATTATATCTTATCAGGAAACATAGAAATGAGATGCGATATCGCATTATAAGAAGCATTAGAACTCTTTTGCTACGATACGTATATATCTGGAAACGCTATTTCCTAGCAAGGAAGTGTCGCATTTACATTCATTCGAAGTGCATGCGATGTATACATAACACTTCGCAATGAATATTATATCTCATCATGAAACATAGAAATGAGATGCGACATCTCGTTTTAAGAAGCATTAGAACTCTATTGTTTCGGAACCTAAACATCTGATAACGCTATTTCCTAGCAAGGATGTGTCGCATTTACATTCACTTGAAGTGTATGCGAGGTATAAGTGACAGTTCGCAATGAATATTATATCTCATCATGAAACATAGAAATGAAGAGCGACATTGCGGTTTAAGAAGCATTAGAACTCTATTGCTATGATCGGCAGATGTCTCCAAACGCTATTTCCTAGCAAGGAAGTGTAGCATTTACATTCATTTGAAATGTATGCGAGGTATATGTGACACTTCGCAATGAATATTATATCTTGTCATGAAACATAGAAATGAGATGCGATATCGCGATTTAAAAAGCATTAGGAATCTATTGCTGGGTTACGTAGACATCTGCAAACGCTATTTAATCGCAAGGAAGTTTCGCATTTACGTTCTTCTAAAGTGAGTAGGAGGTATACATAACACTCCACAATGAATATTATACCTTATCACGAAACATAGAAGTGAAATACGATATCGCGATTTAAGAAGCATTAGATCTCCATTGCTTCGATACAGAGACATCTGCAAACGCTCTTTCCTAGCAAGGAAGTGTCGCATTTACATTCATTTGAAGTGTATGCGAGGTATAAGTGACACTTCGCAATGAATATTATATCGGATCATGGAACATAGAAGTGAGATGCGATATCGCGTTTTAAGAAGCACTAGATCTCTATTGCTACGATACGTAGATATCTGGAAACGCTATTTCCTAGCAACGAAGAGTCGTATTTATATTCAGTTGAAGTTTATGCGAGGTATACAAGACACTTCGCATTGAATATTACATCTTATCATGACACATAGAAATGAGATGCGATATCGCGTTTTAGGAAACATTAGAGCTCTTTTGCTACGATACGTAGACATGTGGAAACGCTATTTCGTAGAAAGAAAGTGTCGCATTTACATTCATTTGAAGTGAATACAAGGTATACATAACACTCCACAATGAATATTATATCTTATCGTGATACATAGAAATGAGATGCGATATTGTGATTTAAGCAGCATTAGAACTCAATTGCCTCGATACGTAGACATCTGGAAACGCTATTTCCTAGAAAGGATGTATCGCATTTTCATTCGTTTGAAGTGTAGACAAGGAATACATAACACTTGGCAATTAATATTGTTTCTTATCATGAAGCACAGAAATGAGATGCGATATCGCGTTTTATGAAGCTTTAGAACTCTATTGCTACGATACGTAGACATCTGCAAACGCTATTTCCTAGAAGGAAGTGCCGCATTTACATTCATTTGAAGTAAATACGCTTCATACATAACACTCCACAATGAATATTATATCTTATCACGAAATATAGAAATGAGATGCGATATCGCGATTTAAGAAGCATTAGAACCCTATTGCTACGATACGTAGACATCTGTCAACGCTATTTCCTAGCAAGAAGGTGTAGCATTTACATTCATTTGAAGTGTAGACGAGAAATACATAATACTTCGCAACGAATATTATATCTTATCATGAGACATAGAAATGAGATGCGATATCTCGATTTAAAAGGCATTAGAACACTATTGCTACGATACGTAGACATCTGCAAACGCTATTTAATAGCAAGGAAGTGTCGGATTTACATTCTTTTGAAGTTAATACGAGGTATACATAACACTCCACAATGAATATTATATCTTATCATGAGACATAGAAATGTGATGCGATATCGCGTTTTAAGTAGCATTAGAACTCTATTGCTTCGATACCTGGACATCTGCAAACGCTATTTCCTAGCAAGGAAGTGTCACATATACATTCTGTTGAAGTGAATACGAGGTATACATAACACTCCACAATGAATATTATATCTTATCATGAAACATAGAAATGAGATGCGATATCGCGATTTAAGAGGCATTAAAACTTTATTGCTTAGATAGGTAGACATCTGCAGACGCTATTTCCTAGCAAGGCAGTGTCGCATTTACATTCATTTGAAGTGTATGCGAAATACACATGACACTTCGCAATGATTATTATATATTATCATGAAACATAAAATGAAATGCGATAACGCGTTTTAAGAAGCACTAGAACTCTATTGCTTCGACACGTAGACATCTGGAAACGTAATGTCCTAGAAAGGAAGTGTCTTACTTACATTCATTTGAAGTGTAGACGAGGAATACATAACACTTCGCAAAGGATATTATATCTTATCATGAGACATAGAAATGCGATGCTATATCGCGTTTTGAGAAGCATTACAACTCTATTGCTTCGATACATAGACATCCTGAAACGCTACTTCCTTGCAAGGAAGTGTCGCATTTGCATTCTTTGAAGTGAAAACGAGGTTTACATAACACTGCACAATGAATATTATAGCTTATCATGAGACATAGAAATGAGATGCGATGTCGCGTTTTAAGTAGCATTAGAACTCTATTGCTTCGATACGTGGACACGTGGAAACGCTATTTCCTAGAGAGGAAGTGTTGCATTTACATTCTTTTGAAGTGAATACGAGGTATACAAGACACTTCGCAATGAATAATATATCTTATCATGAAACATAGGAATGAGAAGCGATATCCCCTTTTAAGAAACATTAGGGCTCTATTGCTACGACACGTAGATATCTGCTGACGCTAATTCCTAGCAAGGAAGAGTCTCATTTATATTCATTTGAGGTGTAGACGAGATTTACATAACACTGCACAATGAATATTTTATCTTATCATGAAACGTAGGAGTGAGATGCGATATCGCGTTTTGAGAAGCATTAGAACTCTATTTCTTCGATACCTAGACATCTGCAAACGCAATTTAAAAGCAAGGAAGTGTCGCATTTACATTCATGTGAAGTGTATCCGAGGTATACATGACACTTCGAAATGAATATTATATTTTATCATGAAACGTAGAATTGGGGTGCGATATCGCGATTTAACAAGCATTGGAACACCATTGCTTCGATACGTAGACATCTGCAAACGCTACTTCCTAGCAAGGATGTGTCGCATTTACATTCACCTGAAGTATATGCGAGTTATTCAAGACACTTCGCAATGAATATTATATCTTATCCTGAAACATAGAAATGAGAAGCGATATCCCGTTTTAAGAAACATTAGGGCTCTATTGCTACGACACGTAGATATCTGCTGACGCTAATTCCTAGCAAGGAAGAGTCTCATTTATATTCATTTGAGGTGTAGACGAGATTTACATAACACTGCACAATGAATATTTTATCTTATCATGAAACGTAGGAGTGAGATGCGATATCGCGTTTTGAGAAGCATTAGAACTCTATTGCTTCGATACGTAGATATCTGCATACGCTATTTCCCAGCATGGAAGTATCGCATTTACATTCATTTCAAGTGTATGCGAGGTATACGTGACACTTCGCAATGAATATTGCATCTTATCATGAAACGTAGAAATGAGATGCGATATCGCGTTTCAAGAAGCATTAGAACTCTATTGCTTCGAAGCGTAGACATCTCGAAACGCTATTTCCTAGCAAGCAAGTGTCGCATTTACATTCATTTGAAGTGAATACGAGGTATACATAACACTTCACAATGAATATTATATCTTATCATGAGACATAGAAATGAGATGCGATATACCGTCTTAAGAAGCATCAGAACCCTATTGCTTCGATACGCAGACATCCGTAAACGCTATTTAATAGCAAGGAAGTGTCGCATTTACATTCATTTGAAGTGAATGCGAGGTATACATGTCGCTTCGCAATGAATATGATATCGTATCATGAAACATAGAAATGAGATGCGATATCGCGTTTTAAGAAGCATTAGAAATCTATTGCTTCGATACCTAGACATCGGAAAACGCTATTTCCTAGCAGGGAAGTGTCGCATTTACATTCTTGTTAAGTGAATACGAGGTATACATAACGCTCCACAGTGAATATTATATCTTATCATGAAACATAGAAATGAGATGCGATATCCCGTTTTAAGTGGCATTAGAACTCTATTGCTCCGATACATAGACATCTGCAAACGCTATTTCCTAGGAAGGAAGTGTCGCATTTACATTCATTTGAAGTGTATGCGAGGTATAAGTGACACTTCGCAGTGAATATTATATCTTATCATGAAACATAGGAATGAGGTGCGATATCGCGAATTAAGAAGCATCAGAACTCTATTGCTTCGATACGTAGACATCTGCAAACGCTATTTTCTAACAAGGAAGTTTCGCATTTACATTCATTGGACGTGTATGCGAGGTATACATAACACTTCGCAATGAATACTACGTCTTATCATGAAACATAGAAATGAGATGCGATATCGCGTTTTAGGAAACATTAGAGCTCTTTTGCTACGATACGTAGACATGTGGAAACGCTATTTCGTAGAAAGAAAGTGTCGCATTTACATTCATTTGAAGTGAATACAAGGTGTACATAACACTCCACAATGAATATTATATCTTATCGTGATACATAGAAATGAGATGCGATATTGTGATTTAAGTAGCATTAGAACTCAATTGCCTCGATACGTAGACATCTGGAAACGCTATTTCCTAGAAAGGATGTATCGCATTTTCATTCGTTTGAAGTGTAAACAAGGAATACATAACACTTGGCAATTAATATTGTTTCTTATCGTGAAGCACAGAAATGAGATGCGATATCGCGTTTTATGAAGCTTTAGAACTCTATTGCTACGATACGTAGACATCTGCAAACGCTATTTCCTAGAAGGAAGTGCCGCATTTACATTCATTTGAAGTAAATACGCTTCATACATAACACTCCACAATGATTATTATATCTTATCACGAAATATAGAAATGAGATGCGATATCGCGATTTAAGAAGCATTAGAACCCTATTGCTACGATACGTAGACATCTGCCAACGCTATTTCCTAGCAAGAAGGTGTAGCATTTACATTCTTTTGAAGTGAATACGAGGTATTCGTGACACTTCGCAATGAATATTATATCTTATCATGAAACATAGAAATGAGATGCGATATCGGGATTTAAGAAGCATAAAACTCCATTTCTTCGATAAGTAGACATCTGCAAACGCTATTTCCTAGCAAGGAAGTGTCGCATTTACATTCGTTTGAGGTGAATACGAGGTATACATGACACTTCGCAATGAATATTATATCTTATCATGAAACATAGAAATGAGATGCGAGTTCGCGACTTAAGAAGCACCAGTACTCTGTTGCTTCGATACGTAGACATCTACAAACGCTATTTCCTAGCAAGGAACTGTCGTATTTACATTCATTTGAAGTGTAGACGAGAAATACATAATACTTCGCAACGAATATTATATCTTATCATGAGACATAGAAATGAGATGCGATATCTCGATTTAAAAGGCACTAGAACACTATTGCTACGATACGTAGACATCTGCAAACGCTATTTAATAGCAAGGAAGTGTCGGATTTTCATTCTTTTGAAGTTAATACGAGGTATACATAACACTCCACAATGAATATTATATCTTATCATGAGACATAGAAATGTGATGCGATATCGCGTTTTAAGTAGCATTAGAACTCTATTGCTTCGATACCTGGACATCTGCAAACGCTATTTCCTAGCAAGGAAGTGTCACATATACATTCTGTTGAAGTGAATACGAGGTATACATAACACTCCACAATGAATATTATATCTTATCATGAAACATAGAAATGAGATGCGATATCGCGATTTAAGAGGCATTAAAACTTTATTGCTTAGATAGGTAGACATCTGCAGACGCTATTTCCTAGCAAGGCAGTGTCGTATTTACATTCATTTGAAGTGTATGCGAAATACACATGACACTTCGCAATGATTATTATATATTGTCATGAAACATAAAATGAAATGCGATAACGCGTTTTAAGAAGCACTAGAACTCTATTGCTTCGACACGCAGGCATCTGGAAACGTAATGTCCTAGAAAGGAAGTGTCTTACTTACATTCATTTGAAGTGTAGACGAGGAATACATAACACTTCGCAATGGATATTATATCTTATATGAGACATAGAAATGCGATGCTATATCGCGTTTTGAGAAGCATTAGAACTCTATTGCTTCGATACGTAGACATCTACAAACGCTATTTCCTAGTAAGGAAGTGTCGCATTTACATTCTTTTGAAGTGAATACGAGGTTATGATAACACTCCACAATGAATATCATATCTTATCATGAAACATAGAAATGAGATGCGATATGGCTATTTAAGAAGCAGTAGATCTCTATTTCTTCGATACGTAGACATCTGCAAACGCAATTTAAAAGCAAGGAAGTGTCGCATTTACATTCATGTGAAGTGTATCCGAGGTATACATGACACTTCGAAATGAATATTATATCTTATCATGAAACGTAGAATTGAGGTGCGATATCGCGATTTAACAAGCATTGGAACACCATTGCTTCGATACGTAGACATCTGCAAACGCTACTTCCTAGCAAGGATGTGTCGCATTTACATTCACCTGAAGTATATGCGAGTAATTCAAGACACTTCGCAATGAATATTATATCCTATCATGAAACATAGAAATGAGTTGCGATATCGCGATTTAAGAAGCATTAGAACTCTCCTTGCTTCGATACGTAGACATCTGCAAACGCTATTTCCTATCAAGGAAATGTCGCATTTACATTCTTTTGAAGTGAGCACGAGGTATACATGACACGTCGCATTGAATACTATGTCTTATCATGAAACATAGGAATGAGATGCGATATCGTGTTTTGAGAAGCATTAGTACGCACTTGCTTCGATACGTAGACATCTGGAAAAGCTATTTCCTATCAAGGAAGTGTCGCATTTACATTCATTTGAGGTGTAGACGAGATTTACATAACACTGCACAATGAATATTTTATCTTATCATGAAACGTAGGAGTGAGATGCGATATCGCGTTTTGAGAAGCGTTAGAACTCTATTGCTTCGATACGTAGATATCTGCATACGCTATTTCCCAGCATGGAAGTATCGCATTTACATTCATTTCAAGTGTATGCGAGGTATACGTGACACTTCGCAATGAATATTGCATCTTATCATGAAACGTAGAAATGAGATGCGATATCGCGATTTAAGAAGCATTAGAACACTACTGCTTTGATACGTAGACATCTGCAAACGCTACTTCCTAGGAAGGAAATGTCGCATTTACAGTCATTTGAAGTGTATGCGAGGTATACATAACACTCCACAATGAATATTATATCTTATCATGAAACATAGAAATGGGATGCGATATTGCGTTTTGAGAAGTATTATAACACGCTTGCTACGATACGTAGCCATCTGCAAAGTCTATTTCCTAGCAAGGAAGTGTCGCATTTACATTCATTTGAAGTGAGTACCAGGAATACATGAAGCTTCGCAATGAATATTATATCTTACCATAAAGCATAGAAATGAGATGCGATATCCCGTTTCAAGAAGCATTAGAACTCTATTGCTTCGATACGTAGACGTCTGCAAACGCTATTTCCTAGCAAGGAAGTGTCGCATTTACATTCTTTTGAAGTGAATGCGAGGTATACATAACATTGCACAATGAATATTATATATTATCATGAAAAATAGAAATGAGATGCGATATCGCGATATAAGATGCATTGGAACTTTATTGCTTCGATACGTAGACATCTGCAAACTCTATTTCCTAGCAAGGAAGTGTCGCATTTACATTCATTTGAAGCGAATACGAGGAATACATGAATCTACGCAATGAATACTATATCTTAGTATGAAACATAGAAATGAGATGCGATATCGCGTTTTGAGATGCAATAGAAATATAATGCTACGATACGCAGAAATCTGCAAACGCTATATCCTAGCAAGGAAGTGTCGCATTAACATTCTTTTGAAGTGTATGCGAGGTATACATAACACTTCGCAATGAATATTATATCTTATCGTGAAACATAGATATGAGATGCGATCTCGCGATATAAGAAGCATTAGAACTCAATTGCTACGATACGTAGACAACTGCAAACGTTATTTCCTAGCAAGGAAGTGTTGCATTTACATTCATTCGAAGTGTATGCGAGGTATACATAACACTTCGTAATGAATATTATATGTTATCATGAAACATAGAAATGAGATGCGATATCTCGTTTTAAGAATCATTATGACACGCTTGCTACGATACGTAGACATCTGCAAACGCTATTTCCTAGCAGGGAAGAGTAACATTTACATTCCTCTGAAGTGAATACAAGGTATACATGAAACTTCGCAATGAATATTATACCTCATCACGAAACATAGAAATTAGAGGCGACATCGCGATTTAAGAAGCATAAGAACTCTATTGCTACGATACGTAGACACCCGCAAACGCTATTTCGTGGCATGGAAGTGTCGCAAATACATTCTTTTGGAATGAATACAAGGTAAACATGACACTTCGCAATGAATATTATAACTTATCATGAAACACAGAAATGAGATGCGATATGGCGATTTAAGAAGCATTAGAACTCTATTGCTTCGATACGTAGACATCTGCCAACGCTATTTCCTAGCAATGAAGTGTCGCATTTAAATTCACTTGAAGTGTATGCGAGGTATACAAGACACATCGCAATGAATATTATATCTTATCATGAAACATAGAAATGATATGCGATATCGCGATTTAAGAAGCGTTAGAACTCTATTGCATCGATACGTAGACATCTGCAAACGCTATTTCCTAGCATGGAAGTGTCGCATTTACATTCATTTGAAGAGTATCCCAGGTATACACTCCGCAATGAATATTATATCTTATCATGAGGCATAGAAATGAGATGCGATATCGCCATTTGAGAAGCTGTAGAACTCTAATGATACGATACGTAGTTATCTGCAAACGCTATTTCCAAGCAAGGAAGTGTCGCATTTACATTCGTTTGAAGTGAATACGAGGTATACATGACACTTCGCAATGGATATTATATCTTATCATGAAACATAGAAATGAGAATCGATATTTCGTTTTAAGAAGCATTAGAATACTATTGCTTCGATACGTAGACATCTGCAAACGCTATTTAATAGCAAGGAAGTGTCGGATTTACATTCTTTTAAAGTGAATACGAGGTATACATGACACGCCGCAATGAATAATATATCTAATCATGGCACATAGAAATGAGATGCGATATCTCGTTTTAGGAAGCATTAGAACTCTATTGCTTCGATAAGTAGAATTCTGCCATCGGTACTTCCTAGCTAGGAAGTATCGCATTTACATTCATTTGAAGGGTATGCGTGGTATACATGACACTTCGCAATTAATATTATATCTTATCATGACACATGAAAATGAGATGTGATATGGCGATTTAAGAAGCATTAGAACTCTATTGCTTCGATATGTAGACATCTGCAGACGCTATTTCCTAGCAAGGAAGTGTCGCATTTACAATCTTCTGAAGAAAATATGTTGTACACATAGCACTCCACAAAGTATATTATATCGGATCATGAAACATAGAAATGAGATGCGATATCGCGTTTTAAGGAGTCTTAGAACTCTATTGCTTCGATACGTAGACATCTCCAAACGCTATTTACTAGCAAGGAAGTGTCGCATTTACATTCATTTGAAGTGCAGACGAGATGTACATAACACTGAACAATGAATATTGTATCTTATCATGAAACACAGAAATGAGATGCGATATCGCGATTTAGGAAGCATTAGAACTCTACTGCTACGATACGTAGACATCTGCAAACGCTATTTCCTAGCAAGGAAGAGCCGCATTTACATTCTGTTGAAGTAAATACGCTTCATACATAACACTCCACAATGAATATTATATCTTATCATGAAACATAGAAATGAGATGCGATGTCGCAATTTAAATAGCATTAGAACACTATTGGTGCGATACGTAGACATCTGCAAACGCAATTTCAAGCAAGGAAGTGTCGCAATTACACTCTTTTGAGGTGAATACGAGGTATACATGACACTGCACAATGTATATTATATCTTATCACGAAACATAGAAAAGAGATGCGATTTCACGTTTTAAGAGGCATGCAACTCTATTGCTTCGATACGTAGACATCTGCTAACGCTATTTCCTAGCAAGGAGGTGTCGCATTTACCTTCATTTGTAGTGTATGCGTGGTATACATGACACTTGGTAATGAATATTATATCTTATCATGAAACATAGAAATGAGATGCGATATGGCATTTCAAAAAGCATTAGAACATTATTGCTTCGATGCGTAGACATGTAGAAACGCTATTTCCTAGCAAGAATGTTTCGCATTTACATTCGTTTGATGTGTATGCGAGGTATGCACAACACTTCGCAATTAACATTATTTCTTATCATGAAACATAGAAATGAGATGCAATATCGCGATTTAAGATGCATTAGAACTCTATTCCTTCGATATGTAGACTTCTGCAAACACTATTTCCTAGCAAGGAGGTGCCGCACTTACACTTACTTGTAGCGTAGACGAGAAATACATATCACTCCGCAATGAATATTATATCATATCATGAAACGTAGAAATGAGTTGCGATATCGCGTTTTAAGAAGCATCAGAACTCTATTGCTTCGATACGGAGACAACTGCAAATGCTACTTCCTAGTAAGGAAGCGTTGCATTTACATTCGTTTGAAGTGTATGCGAGGTATAAGTGACACTTCGCAATGAATGCTACGTCTTATCATGAAAAATAGAAATGAGATGCGATATCGCGATTTAAGTAGCACTAGAACACTATTGCTACGTTACGTAGACATCTGCAAACGCTACTTCCTAGCAAGGAAGTTTCGCGTTTACATTCATTGGAAGTGTAAGCGAGGTATACACAACACTTCGCAATGAATACTACGTCTTATCATGAAACATAGAAATGAGATGCGATATCGCGTTTTAGGAAACATTAGAGCACTATTGCTACGATACGTAGACATGTGGAAACGCTATTTCGTAGAAAGAAAGTGTCGCATTTACATTCATTTGAAGTGAATACGAGGTATACATAACACTCCACAATAAATATTATATCTTATCGTGAAACATAGAAATGAGATGCGATATTGTGATTTAAGTAGCATTAGAAGTCAATTGCCTCGATACGTAGAAACCTGGAAACGCTATTTCCTAGAAAGCATGTATCGCATTTTCATTCGTTTGAAGTGTAGACGAGGAATACATAACACATGGCAATTAATATTGTATCTTATCATGAAGCATAGAAATGAGATGCGATATCGCGTTTTAAGAAGCTTTAGAACACTATTGCTACGATACGTAGACATCTGCAAACGCTATTTCCTAGGAAGGAAGTGCCGCATTTACATTCTTTTGAAGTAAATACGCTTCATACATAACACTCCGCAATGAATATTATATCCTATCGTGAAACATAGGTTTGAGATGCGATCTCGCGATATAAGAAGCATTAGAACTCTATTGCTTCGATACGTAGACATCTGCAAACGCTATTTCCCAGCAAGGATGTGCCGCATTTACATTCATTTGATGTGTATGCGAGGTATACATGACACTCCACAATGAATATTATATCTTATCATGAAACATAGAAATGAGATGCGATATGGCATTTTAAGAAGTATTAGAACATTATTGCTTCGATACGTAGACATGAAGAAACGCTATTTCCTATCAAGAATGTTTCGCATTTACATTCGTTTGAAGTGTATGCGAGGTATGCATAACACTTCGCAATTAATATTATATCTTATCTTGAAACATAGAAATGAGATGCAATATCGCGATTTAAGATGAGTTAGAACTCTATTCCTTCGATATCGTAGACATCTGCAAACACTATTTCCTAGCAAGGAGGTGCCGCACTTACACTTACTTGTAGCGTAGACGAGAAATACATAACACTTCACAATGAATATTATATCATATCATGAAACGTAGAAATGAGATGCGATATCGCGTTTTAGGAAGCATCAGAACTCTACTGCTACGATACGTAGACATCTGCAAACGCTATTTAGTCGCATGGAAGTGTCGCATTTACATTCTTTTAAAGTGAATACGAGGTACACATAACACTCCACAATGAATATTATACTTTATCACGAAATATAGAAATGAAATGCGATATCGCGATTTGAGAAGCATTAGATCTCTATTGCTTCGATACGGAGACATCTGGAAGCGCCATTTCCCAGCAAGGAAGTATCGCAATTACAATCTTTTTAAGTAAATACGAGGTATACATAACACTCCACAATGAATATTATATCTTATCATGAAACATAGAAATGAGATGCGATATCGAGATTTAAGAAGCATAAAACTCTATTTCTTCGATACGCAGACATCTGCAAACGCTATTTCCTAGCAAGGAAGTGTAGTGTTTACATTCTTTTGAAGCGTAGACGAGGGATACATAACAGTTCGAAATGAATATTATATCTTATAATGAAACACAGACATGTGATGCGATATCGCGTTTGAAGAAGCATAAGAACTCTATTGCTTCGATACGGAGACAACTGCAAATGCTACTTCCTAGTAAGGAAGCGTTGCATTTACATTCGTTTGAAGTGTATGCGAGGTATAAGTGACACTTCGCAATGAATGCTACGTCTTATCATGAAAAATAGAAATGAGATGCGATATCGCGATTTAAGTAGCACTAGAACACTATTGCTACGTTACGTAGACATCTGCAAACGCTATTTCCTGGCAAGGAAGTTTCGCATTTACATTCATTGGAAGTGTAAGCGAGGTATACACAACACTTCGCAATGAATACTACGTCTTATCATGAAACATAGAAATGAGATGCGATATCGCGTTTTAGGAAACATTAGAGCACTATTGCTACGATACGTAGACATGTGGAAACGCTATTTCGTAGAAAGAAAGTGTCGCATTTACATTCATTTGAAGTCAATACGAGGTATACATAACAATCCACAATAAATATTATATCTTATCGTGAAACATAGAAATGAGATGCGATATTGTGATTTAAGTAGCATTAGAAGTCAATTGCCTCGATACGTAGAAACCTGGAAACGCTATTTCCTAGAAAGCATGTATCGCATTTTCATTCGTTTGAAGTGTAGACGAGGAATACATAACACATGGCAATTAATATTGTATCTTATCATGAAGCATAGAAATGAGATGCGATATCGCGTTTTAAGAAGCTTTAGAACACTATTGCTACGATACGTAGACATCTGCAAACGCTATTTCCTAGGAAGGAAGTGCCGCATTTACATTCTTTTGAAGTAAATACGCTTCATACATAACACTCCGCAATGAATATTATATCCTATCGTGAAACATAGATTTGAGATGCGATCTCGCGATATAAGAAGCATTAGAACTCTATTGCTTCGATACGTAGACATCTGCAAACGCTATTTCCCAGCAAGGATGTGCCGCATTTACATTCATTTGATGTGTATGCGAGGTATACATGACACTCCACAATGAATATTATATCTTATCATGAAACATAGAAATGAGATGCGATGTGGCATTTTAAGAAGTATTAGAACATTATTGCTTCGATACGTAGACATGAAGAAACGCTATTTCCTATCAAGAATGTTTCGCATTTACATTCGTTTGAAGTGTATGCGAGGTATGCATAACACTTCGCAATTAATATTATATCTTATCTTGAAACATAGAAATGAGATGCAATATCGCGATTTAAGATGAATTAGAACTCTATTCCTTCGATATCGTAGACATCTGCAAACACTATTTCCTAGCAAGGAGGTGCCGCACTTACACTTACTTGTAGCGTAGACGAGAAATACATAACACTTCACAATGAATATTATATCATATCATGAAACGTAGAAATGAGATGCGATACCGCGTTTTAAGAAGCATCAGAACTCTACTGCTACGATACGTAGACATCTGCAAACGCTATTTAGTCGCATGGAAGTGTCGCATTTACATTCTTTTAAAGTGAATACGAGGTACACATAACACTCCACAATGAATATTATACTTTATCACGAAATATAGAAATGAAATGCGATATCGCGATTTGAGAAGCATTAGATCTCTATTGCTTCGATACGGAGACATCTGCAAGCGCCATTTCCCAGCAAGGAAGTATCGCAATTACAATCTTTTTAAGTAAATACGAGGTATACATAACACTCCACAATGAATATTATATCTTATCATGAAAAATAGAAAAGAGATGCGATATCGCGATTTAAGTAGCACTAGAACACTATTGCTGCGATACGTAGACATCTGCAAACGCTATTTCCTAGCAAGGGAGTTTCGCATTTACATTCATTGGAAGTGTATGCGAGGTATACACAACACTTCGCAATGAATACTACGTCTTATCATGAAACATAGAAATGAGATGCGATATCGCGTTTTAGGAAACATTGGAGCACTATTGCTACGATACGTAGACATGTGGAAACGCTATTTCGTAGAAAGAAAGTGTCGCATTTACATTCATTTGAAGTGAATACGAGGTATACATAACACTCCACAATGAATATTATATCTTATCATGAAGCATACAAATGAGATGCGATGTCGCGTTTTAAGAAGTATTAGAACTCTATTGCTACGGTACGTAGATATCTGCCGACGCTATTTCCTAGCAAGGAAGTGTCGCATTTACATTCCTTTGAAGTGAATAGGAGGTATACATAACACTCCACAAAGAGTATTATATATTATCATGTAACATAGAAATGAGATGCGATATCGCTATTTAAGAAGCAGTAGATCTCTATTGCCTCGATACGTACACATCTGCCAACGCTATTTCCTAGCAAGGAAGTGTCGCATTTACAGTCTCTTGAAGTGAAAACGAGGTATACAAGACACTTCGCAATAAATATTATACCTCATCATGAAACATAGAAATGAGAAGCTATATCGCGTTTTAAGAAGCATTAGGACTCTACTTCGTCGATACGAAGACATCTGCAAACGCGACTCCCTAGCAAGGAAGTGTCGCATTTACATTCTTTTGAAGTGAATACGAGACATACGTGACACTTCGCAATGAATACTATATCCTATCATGGAACATAGAAATGAGATGCGACATCGCGTTTTAAGAAGCATTAGAACTAAATTGCTACGGTACGTAGACATCTGCAAACGCTATTGCCCAGCAAAGAAGTGTCGCATTTACATTCATTTGATGTGTATGCGAGGTGTAAGTGACACTTCGCAATGAATATTATATCTTAAGATGAAACCTAGAAATGAGATGCGATATCGCGTTTTAAGATGCACTTGAACTCAATTCTTCGATACGTAGACATCTGCCAACGCTATTTCCTAGCAAGGAAGTGTCGCATTGACCTTCATTTGAAGTGTAGACGAGGAATACATAACACTTCGCAATGAATATTATATCATATCAAGAGACATAGAAATGAGGAGCGGTTTCGCGTTCTAAGCAGCATTAGATCTCCATTGCTTCGATACGCAGACATCTGCAAACGCTACTTCCTTGCAAGGAAGTGTCGCATTTACATTCATTTGAAGTGTATGCGAGGTATACTTGACACTACGCAATGAATATTATATCTTATCATGAAACATAGAAAAGAGATGCAATATCGCGTTTTAAGAAGCATTAGAACCCTATTGCTACGATACGTAGACATCAGCAGACGCTATTTTCTAGCAAGGACGTGACGCATTTACATTCAGTTGAAGTGTATGCGAGGTATACGTGACACTTCGCAATGATTATTATATCTTACCATGAAACATAGAAATGAGATGCCATATCGCGTTTTAAGAAGCTTTAGAACTCTATTACTACGATACGTAGACATCTGCAGACGCTATTTCCTAGCAAAGAAGTGTCGCATTTACATTCATTTGAAGTGTATGCAAGGTATACATGACACTTCGCAATGAATATTATATCTTATAATGAAACATAGAAATGAGAAGCTATATCTCGTTTTAAGAAGCATTCGAACCCTATTGCTACGATACCTAGACATCTGCAGACGCTATTTCCTAGCAAGGAAGTGTCGCATTTACATTCTTTTGAAGTGAATACGAGGTAAACATAACACTCCACAATGAATATTATATCTTTTCATGAAGCACATAAATGGGGAGCGATTTCGCGTTTTAAGAAGCATTGGAAATCTATTGCTTCCATACGTAGACATCTGCAAACGCTACTACCTAGCAATGAAGTGTCGCCTTTTAATACGTTTGAAGTGTATGCGTGGTATACAAGACATTTCGCGATGAATATTATATCTTATCATGAAACGCAGAAATGGGATGCGATATCGCGCTAAAAAAGCATTAGAACTCTATTACTACGATACGTAGACATCTGCAAACGCTATTTAATAGCAAGGAAGAGTCGCATTTGCATTCTTTTGAAGTGAATACGAGGTACACATAACATTTCACAATGAATATTGTATCTTCATTAGAACTCTATGCTTCGATACGGAGACACCTGCAAACGCTACTTCCTAGCAAGGAAGTTCCGCATTTACATTCTTTTGCAGTGAATATGAGGTATACATGACACTTCGCAGTGAATGTTATATATTTATCATGAGACACAGAAATGAGATGCGATATCGCGTTTTAAGAAGCATTAGATATCTATTGCTTCGATACGGAGAAATTTGCACTCGCTATTTCCTAGCAAGGAAACGTCGCATTTACATTCATTTTAAGTGAATACGAGGTATACTTGACTCTTCGCAATGAATATTATATCTTATTATGAAACATAGAAATGAGATGCGATATGGCGTTTTAAGAAGCATTAGAACTCTATTGCTTCGATATATAGACATCTGCAAACGCTATTTCCTGGCAAGGAAGTGACGCTATTTCCTAGGAAGGAAATGTCGCATTTACATTCATTTGAAGTTTACACGGGTAATACATAACACTTCGCAATGAATATTATATCCTATCATGAAACATAGAATTGTCATGCAATATCGCGTCCTAAGAAGCATTAGGACTCTATTGCTACGATACGTAGACATCTGCAAACGCTATTTCCTAGCATGGGACTGTCGCATTTACATTCTTTTGAAGTGAATGCGAGGTATACATGACACTTCGCAAAGAATATTATATCTTATCATGAAATATAGAAATGAGATGCTATATCTCGTTTGGAGAAACATTAGAACTCTATTGCTACCATACGTAGACATCTGCAAACGCTATTTCCTAGCAAAGAAGTGTCGCATTTACATTCTTTAGAAGAGTATCCGAGGCATACATGGCACTTCGCAATAAACATTATATCTTATCATGAAACATAGAAATAAGATGCGAAAGCCCGTTTTAAAAAGCATTTGAACTTTATTGCTTCGATACGTAGAAATCTGCAAACGCTACTTCCTAGCATGGAAATGTCGCATTTACATTCTTTTGAAGCGAATACTAGGTATACATAACCCTTCGCAATGAATATTATATCTTATCATGAAGCAGAGAAATGAGATGTGATATTGCGATTTAAAAAGTGCTAGAAGTCTATTGCTTCGATAGGAAGACGTCTGCAAACGCTATCTCCTAGCAAGGAAGTGTCGGATTTACATTTATTTGAAGTGTATGCGAGGAATAGATGACACTTCGCAATGAAAATTACATATTATCATGAAACATAGAAATGAGAAGCGATATCTCGTTTTAAGAAGAATTATATCTCTATTGCTACGATACGTAGACATCTGCAGGCGCTATTTCCTAGCAAGGAAGTGTCGCATTTGCATTCTTTTGAAGTGTAGACGAGATATACATATCACTGAACAATGAATATTATTTCTTATCATGAAACGTACAATTGAGGTGCGATATTGCGATTTAAGTAGCATTGGAACACTATTGCTTCGATACGTATTCATCTGCAAATGCTATTTCCTAGCAAGGAAGTGTCTCATTTACATGCTTTTGAAGTGAATACGAGGTATACATGTCATGTCGCAATGAATATCATATCTTATCATGGAACATAGAAATGAAATGCGACATCTCGATTTAAGGAGCATTAGAAATCTTTTGTTTCGATACGTAGACATCTGGAAACGCTATTTTCTAGCAAGGAAGTGTCGCACTTACATTCTTTTGAAGTGAATACGATGTATACATGACACTTCGCAATGAATATTATATCTTATCATGAAACATAGAAATGAGATGCGATATCGCGTTTTAAGAAGCATTGGAACTCTGTTGCTTCGATACGTAGATATCTGCAAACGCTATTTTCTAGCAAGGAAGTGTCGCATTTACATTCATTTGAAGTGTAGACTTGGAATACATTACACTGCACAATCAATATTATATCTTATCGTGATACCTAGAAATGACATGCGATATCGCGATTTAAGAAGCATTAGAACCCTATTGTTACAATACGTAGACATCTGCAAATGCTATTTAATAGCAAGGAAGTGTCGCATTTACATTCTTTTGAAGCGAATTCGAGGTATACATAACACTGCACCATGAATATTAAACCTTATCACGAAACATAGTAATGAGATGCGATATCGCAGTTCAAAAAGCATTAAAACTCTATTGCTACGATACGTAGACATCTGCAAACGCTATTTAATAGCAAGGAAGTGTCGCACTTACATTCTTTTGAAGTGAATACGAGGTATACATGACAATTCGCAATGAATATTATATCTTATCACGAAACATAGAAATGTGATCCGATATCGCGTTTTAAGAAGCATTAGAGCTCTAATGCTTCGATACGTAGATATCTGCAAAACGCTATTTCCTAGCATGGACGTGTGGCATTAACATTCTTTTGAGGTGAATACGAGGTCTACGTAACACTCCACAATGAATATTATATCTTATTACGAAGCATAGAAATGAGATGCGATGTCGCGTTTTAAGAAGTATTAAAACACTATTGCTTCGATACGTAGACATCTGGAAACGGAATTTCCTAGCAAGGAAGTGTCGCACTTCCTTGCTTTTGAAAGCAACACGAGGCATACATGACACTTCGCAATGAATATTATATCATATCATGTAAGATCGAAATGGGATGCGATATGGCGATTTAAGAAGCATTAGAACTCTAGTGCTTCGAGACGTAGACATATGCAAACACTATTTCCCTCCAAGCAGGTGTCGCATTTAGATTCATTTGATGTGTATCCGAGGTGTACATGACACTTCGCAATGAATATTATATCTTATCATGAAACATAGAAATGACATGCGATATCGCGAATTAGGAAGCATTAGAACACTAATGCTACGATAAGTAGAAATCTGCAAACGCTATTTAATAGCAAGGAAGTGTCGCATTTACATTCTTTTGAAGTAAATACGCGGTATACATAGCACTCCACAATGAAAATTATACCTTATCACGTAACATAGAAACGAGATTCTATATCTTGATTTAAGAAGCATTAGAACCCTATTGCTTCGATACGGAGACATCTGCAAACGCTATATCCTAGCAAGGAAGTGTCGCATTTACATTCTTTTGAAGTGAATACGCGGTATACATAGCACTCCACAATGAAAATTATACCTTATCACGAAACATAGAAATGAGATTAGATATCGCGATTAAACAAGCATTAGAACCCTATTGCTTCGGTACGGAGACATCTGCAAACGCTATTTCCTAGCAAGGATTCATCGCATTTACATTCTCTTTAAGTGAATACGAGGTATACGTGACACTTCGCAATGAATATTATATCTTATCGTGAAACATAGAAATGAGATGCGATATCGCGTTTTAACAAACTTTAGATCTCTAATGCTACGTTGCGTAGATATCTGCAAACGCTATTTCCTAGCAAGGAAGTGTCGCATTTACATTCTTTTGAAGTGAGTACATGGTATACCTGACACTTCGCAATTAATATTATTTCTTTTTATGAAACATTGAAATGAGATGCGATCTCGCGTTTTAAGAAGCAATAGAAATCTATTGCTACGATACGTAGACTTCTGCAATCGCTATTACCTAGCAAGGAAGCGTCGCATTTACATTCTTTTGAAGTGAATACGAGGTATACATGACACTTCGCAATGAATCTTATATGTTATCAAGAAACATAGATATGAGATGCAATATCGCGATATAAGAATCATTAGAACACTATTGCTACGATACATAGACATCTGCAAACGCTATTTCCTGGCCAGGAAGTGTCTCATTTACATTCTTTTGAAGTGAACCCGAAGTATACATAACACTCCACAATGAATATTATATCTTATCATGAAACATAGAAATGAGATAAGACAACTCGTTTTAAGAAGCATTGGAACTATATTTCCACGATACGAAGACGTCTGCAAACGCTATCTCCTAGCAAGGAAGTGTCGGATTTACATTCGTTTGAAGTGTGGACGAGATATACATAACACTGCACAATGAATATTATATCTTATCATGTAACATAGAAATGAGATGCGATATGACGATATAAGAAGCATTAGAATTCTACTGCTTCGATTCGTAGAAATCTGCAAACGCTATTTCCTGTCAAGGAAGTGTCGCATTTACATTCTTTTGAAGCGAATACGAGGTATGCATAACACTGCACGATGAATGTTATGTCTTATTACGAAACATAGTAATAGGATGCGATATGGCGATTTTAGAAGCTTTAGAACACTATTGCAACGATACATTGACATCTGCAGACGCTATTTCCTAGCAAGGGAGTGTCGCATTTACATTCTTTTGAAGCGAATGCGAGGTATATATAACACTCCACAATGAACATTATATCTTATCATGAAACATAGAAATGAGATGCGATATGACGATTTAAGTAGCATTAGAACACTATTGCTTCGTTACGTACACATCTGCAAGCGCTATTTCCTAGCAAACAAATGTCGCATTCACTTTCTTTTGAAGTGAATACGAAGTATACAAGACACTCCGCAATGAATATTATAACTTATCTTAAAGCATAGAAATGAGATGCGATATCTCGTTTTAAGAAGCAATAGAACTATATTGCTACGATACGTAGACACCTGCAAACTCTATTTCCTAGCAAGGAAGTGTCGCATTTACATTCATTTGTAGTGTAGACAAGATATACATAACACTGCCCAATGAATATTATATCTTATCATGGAACGTACAATTGAAGTGCGATATTGCGATTTAAGTAGCATTGGAACACTATTGCTTCGATACGTATTCATCAGCAGACGCTATTTCCTAGCAAATAAGTGTTGCATTTACATTCTTTTGAAGTGAATACGAGGTATACATAACACTCCACAATGAATATTATATCTTATCATGAAAAATAGAAATGAGTTGCGATATCGCGTTTTGAGAAGCATTAGAACTCTATTGCTACTATACGTAGACATCTGGAAACGCTATTTCCTGGAAAGGAAGTGTCGCATTTACATTCATTTGTTGTGTATGCGAAGTATACATAACACTTCGCAATGAATATTATATCTTATCATGAAACATAGACATGAGATGCGGTATCGCGTTTTGGGAATCTTTAGATCTCTATTGCTGCGATACGTAGACATCTGCAAACGCTATTTCATAGCAAGGAAGTGTCTCATTTACATGCTTTTGAAGTGAATACGAGGTATACATGTCATGTCGCATTGAATATCATATCTTATCATGGAACATAGAAATGAAATGCGACATCTCGATTTAAGGAGCATTAGAAATCTTTTGTTTCGATACGTAGACATCTGGAAACGCTATTTCCTAGCAAGGAAGTGTCGCACTTACATTCTTTTGAAGTGAATACAATGTATACATGACACTTCCCATTGAATATTGTATCTTATCATGAAACGTAGAAATGAGATGCGATATCGCGTTTTAAGGAGCATTAGAACTCTATTGCTACGATACGTAGACATCTGCAAGCGCTTCTTGCTAGCAAGGAAGTGTCGCATTTACATTCATTTGAATTGAATGCGATGTATACATGACACTTCGCAATGAATATTATATCGTATCATGACATAAAAATGAGATGTGATATTAAGTTAAGTGAATCTTATCATGAAACATAGAAATGAGTTGCGATATCCCGTTTTAAGTAGCACTAGAACTCTATTGCACCGATACATAGACATCTGCAAACGCTATTTCCTAGGAAGGAAGTGTCGCATTTACATTCATTTGAAGTGTATGCGAGGTATAAGTGACAATTCGCAGTGAATATTATATCTTATCATGAAGCATAGAAATGAGATGCGATATAGCGACTTAAGAAGAATGAGAACTCTATTGCTTCGATACGTAGACGTCTGCAAACGCTACTTCCAAGCAAGGAAGTGTCGCATTTACATTCATTTGAAGTGTATGCGATGTATACATGACACATCGCAATGAATATTATATCTTGTCATGAAACATAGAAGTGAGATGCGATATCGCGTTTTAACAAGCATTGGAACTCTAATGCTACGATACGTAGACATCTGCAAACGCTATTTCCTAGCAAGGAAGTGTCACATTTACATTGTTTTGAAGTGAATACGAGGTATACATGACACTTCGCAATGAATATTGTATCTTATCATGAAACATACGAATGAGATGCGATATCGCGTTTTAAGAAGAATTAGAACTCTATTTCTACGGTACGTAGGCATGTGCAAACGCTATTTCCTAGCAAGGGAGTGTCGCATTTACATTCATTTGAAGTGTATGCGAGGTATACATGACACTTCGCAATGATTATTATATATTATCATGAAACATAGAAATGAGATGCGATATCGCGTTTTGAGAAGCATTAGAACACAAATGCTACGATACGTAGTCATCTGCAAACGCTATTTCCTAGCAAGGAAGTGTCGTATTTACATTCTTTTGAAGTGAATACGGGGTATACATAACACTGAACAATGAATATTATATCTTATCATGAAACATAGAAATGAGATGCTATATCGCGTTTTAAGAAGCATTACAACTCTGTTGCTACGATACGTAGACATCTGCAAACGCAATTTCAAGGCAAGGAAGTGTCGCATTTACATTCTTTTGAGGTGAATACGAGGTATACATGACACTGCACAAGGTATATTATATCTTATCACGAAACATAGAAAAGAGATGCGATTTCACGTTTTAAGAAGCATTAGAAATCTATTGCTACGAAACGTAGACATCTGCTAACGCTATTTCCTAGCAAGGGAGTGTCGTATTTGCATTCATTTGAGGTGTATGCGAGCTATGCAAGACACTGCGCACTGAATATTATATCTTATCATGAAACATAGAAATGAGATGCGATATGGCGGTTTAAGAAGCATTAGAACTCTATTGCTTCGATACGTAGACATCTGCAAACGCTACTTCCTAGCAAGGAAGTGTCGCATTCACATCCATTTGGAGTGTAGACGAGGAATACATAGCTCTTCGCAATGAATATTATATCTTATCACGGAACATAGAAATCATATGCGATATCGCGATTTATGAAGCATTAGAACTGTATTGCTTCGATACGTAGACATCTGGAAACGCGATTTACAAGAAAGGAAGTGTCGCATTTACATTCAATTGAAGTGTAGACGTGGAGTACATAACACTTCGCAATGAATACTATATCTTATCACAAAACATAGAAATGAGATGCGATATCGCGTTTTTAGAAGCATTAAAACTCAACTGATAGGATACGTAGACATCTGCAAACGCTATTTAATAGCAGGGAAGTGTCGCATTTATATTCTTTTCAAGTGAATACGATGTATACATAATACTTCGCAATTAATATTATATCTCATCATAAAACATAGAAATCAGATGCGTCATCTCGTTTTAAGAAGCATTAGAAGTCTATTGCTTCGAAACGAGGACGTACGCAAACGCTATTTCCTGGCAATCAAGTGTCGCATTTACATTCTTTTGAAGTGAATACGAGGTATACATAACACTTCGCAATGAATATTATCTCTTATCATGAAACATAGAAGTGAGGTGCGATATCACGTTTTAAGAAGCATTAGAGCTCTATTGTTTCGATACGTAGACATATGGAAACGCTATTTCCTAGCAAAGAAGTGTCGCATTTACATTCTTTTGTAGCATTTGCATTCATTTGAAGCGTATGCGAGGTATACATGACACTTCGCAAAGTATATTATATCTTATCATGAAACATAGAAATGAGATGCTATATCGCGTTTTAAGAAGCATTAGATCTGCATTTCTATGATACGTAGACATCTGCAAACGCTATTTCATAGCATGCAAGTGTCGCGTTTACATTCCTTTGAAGCGGATATGAGGTGTACGTGACCCTTCGCAATGAATAATATATCTTACCATGAAACATAGGAATGAGATGCGATATCTCGTTTTAAGAAGCATTAGAATTCCTTTGCATCGATACGTAGACATCTGCAAACGCTATTTCCTAGAAAGGAAGTGTCGCATTTACATTCATTTGAAGTGTATGCGAGGTATACATAACACTTCGCAATGAATATTATACCTTATCACGAAACATAGAAATGAGATGCGATATTGCTATTTAAGAAGCATTAGAACTCTATTGCTACGATACGTAGACATCTGCAAAAGCTATTTCCTAGCAAGGAAGTGTCGCATTTACATTCTTTTGAAGTGTTTGCGAGGTATACATAATACTTCGCAATGAATATTATATGTTCTCATGAAACATAGAAATGAGATGCGATATCGCGTTTTGAGATGCAATAGAAATCTAATGCAACGATACGCAGAAATCTGCAAACGCTATTTCCTAGCAAGGAAGTGTCGCATTTACATTCTTTTGAAGTCAATGCGAGGTATACATAACATTGCACAATGAATATTATATATCATCATGAAACATAGAAATGAGATGCGATATCGCGATATAAGATGCATTAGAACTTTATTGCTTCGATACGTAGACATCTGCAAACTCTATTTCCTAGCAAGGAAGTGTCGCATTTACATTCATTTGAAGTGAATACGAGGAATACATGAAACTTCGCAATGAATATTTAACCTTATCATGAAGCATAGAAATGAGATGCGATATCCCGTTTCAAGAAGCATTAGAACTCTGTTGCTTCGATACGTAGACATCTGCTAACGCTATTTCCTAGCAAGGAAGTGTCGCAATTACATTCATTTGAAATGAATACGAGAAATACATGAAACTTCGCAATGAATATTATATCTTATCATGAACCACTGCAATGAGATTCGATATCCCGTTTCAAGAAGCATTAGAACTCTATTGCTTCGATACGTAGACATCTGCAATCGCTATTTCCTAGGAAGGAAGTGTCGCATTTACATTCATTTGAAGTGTATGCGAGGTATACATGACACTTCGCAATTAACATTATATCTTATCATGAAGCATAGAAGTGAAATGCGATATCCCATTTCAAGAAGCATTAGAACTCTATTGCTTCGATACGTAGACATCTGCAATCGCTATTTCCTAGCAAGGCAGAGTCGCATTTATATTCTTTTGAAGTGAATGCGAGGTATACATAACATTGCACATTGAATATTATATGTTGTCATGAAACATAGAAATGAGAAGCGATATCTCGTTTTAAGAAGCATTATAACACGCTTGCTACGATACGTAGACATCTGCAAACTCTATTTCCTAGCAAGGAAGTGTCGCATTTACATTCATTTGAAGTGAATACGAGGAATACATGAAACTTCGCAATGAATATTTAACCTTATCATGAAGCATAGAAATGAGATGCGATATCCCGTTTCAAGAAGCATTAGAACTCTGTTGCTTCGATACGTAGACATCCGCTAACGCTATTTCCTAGCAAGGAAGTGTCGCAATTACATTCATTTGAAATGAATACGAGGAATACATGAAACTTCGCAATGAATATTATATCTTATCATGAAACACAGCAATGAGATTCGATATCCCGTTTCAAGAAGCATTAGAACTCTATTGCTTCGATACGTAGACATCTGCAATCGCTGTTTTCTAGGAAGGAAGTGTCGCATTTACATTCATTTGAAGTGTATGCGAGGTATACATGACACTTCGCAATTAACATTATATCTTATCATGAAGCATAGAAGTGAAATGCGATATCCCATTTCAAGAAGCATTAGAACTCTATTGCTTCGACACGTAGACATCTGCAATCGCTATTTCCTAGCAAGGAAGTGTCGCATTTACATTCATTTGAAGTGTATGCGAGGTATACATGACACATCGCAATTAACATTATATCTTATCATGAAGCATAGAAATGAAATGCGATATCCCGTTTCAAGAAGCATTAGAACTTTATTGCTACGATACGTAGACATCTGCAGACGCTATTTCCTAGCAAGGAAGTGTCGCATTTACATTCTTTTCAAGTGAATACGAGGTATACATGATACTCCGCAATAAATACTATATCTTCTCATGAAACGTCGAAATGAAATGCGACATCTAGTTTTAAGAAGCATTAGAACTCTATTGTTTCGATACCTAGACATCTGGAAACTTTATTTCCTAGCAAGGAGGTGTCGCATTTACATTCTTTTGAGGTGAATACGAGGTATACATGTCACGTCGCAATGAATATTATAGCTTATCATGAGACACAGAAATGAGGTGCGATATCGCGTTTTTAGTAGCATTAGAACACTAATGCTACGACACGTAGACACCTGCAGGCGCTATTTCCTTGAAAGGAAGTGTCGCATTGACATTCTTTTGAAGTGAATACCAGGAATACATAATACTCCACAATGAATATTATATCTTATCCTAAAACATAGAAATGAGATGCGATATCCCGTTTCAAGAAGCATTAGAACTCTGTTGCTTCGATACGTAGACATCTGCTAACGCTATTTCCTAGCAAGGAAGTGTCGCAATTACATTCATTTGAAATGAATACGAGGAATACATGAAACTTCGCAATGAATATTATATCTTATCATGAAACACAGCAATGAGATTCGATATCCCGCTTCAAGAAGCATTAGAACTCTATTGCTTCGATACGTAGACATCTGCAATCGCTATTTCCTAGACAGGAAGTGTCGCACTTACATTCATTTGAAGTGAATACGAGGAATACATGAAACTTCGCAATGAATATTATATCTTATCAAGAAGCATAGAAATGAGATGCGATATCCCGTTTCAAGAAGCATTAGAACTCTATTGCTTCGATACGTAGACATCTGCAATCGCTATTTCCTAGGAAGGAAGTGTCGCATTTACATTCATTTGAAGTGTATGCGTGGTATACATGACAATTCGCTATGAATATTATATCTTAACATGAAACATAGAAATGGGATGCGATATAGCGTTTTGAGAAGCATTAGAACCCTATTGCTTCGATACGTAGACATCTGCAAACGCTATTTTCTAGCAAGGAAGTGTCGCATTTACATTCTTCTGAAGTGAATAGGAGGTATGCATAACACTCCACAATGAATATTATATCTTATCATGAAGCATAGAAATGAGATGCTATATCGCGTTTTAAGAAGAATTAGAACTCTACTTCTACGATACGTAGACATCTGCAAACGCTATTTCCTAGCATGGAAGTGTCGCATTTGCATTCATTTGATGTGTATGCGAGGTATACATGACACTTCGCAATGAATATTGTACCTTATCATGAGACATGGCAATGAGATATGATTTCGCGTTTTAAGGATCAATAGAACTCTCCTGCTTCGATACGTAGATATCTGCAAACGCTATTTCCTAGGAAGGAAGTGTCGCATTTACATTCTGTTGAGGGGAATACGACGTATACAAACACTACACAATGAATATTATATCTTATCATGAAACATAGAAATAAGATGCGATACAGCGATTTAGGAAGCATTAGAATAATATTGCTTCGATACGTAGACATCTGCCAACGCTATTTCCTAGCAAGGAAGTGTAGCATTACATTATTTTGAAGTTGTTACGAGGTATGCATGACACTTCCCAATGAATATTATATCTTATCATGAAACATAGATATGAGATGCGACATCTTGTTCTGTGAAGCTTTAGAACTCTGTTGCTACGATACGTAGCCATCTGCAATCGCTATTTAATAGCAGGGAAGTGTCGCATTTACATTCTATTGAAGTGAATACGAGGTATACATGACACTCCACAACGAATATTATATCTTATCATGAAACATAGAAATGAGATGCGATATGGCCGTTTATGAAGCATAAGAACTCTAATGCTACGATACGTAGACATCTCCAAACGCAGCTTCCTAGCAAGGAAGTGTCGCACTTACATTCTTGTGAAAGGAATACGAGGTATACATGACACTTCGCAACGAATATTATATCTTATCATGAAACATAGAAATGAGATGCGATATGGCGATTTATGAAGCATTGGAACTCTACTGCTTCGATACATAGATATCTGCCGACGCTATTTCCTAGCAAGGAAGTGTCGCATTTACATTCATTTGAAGTGTATGCGAGGTATACATGACACTTCGCAACGAATATTATATCTTATCATGAAACATAGAAATGAGATGCGATATTGCGCTTTCAGAAGCATTAGAACTCTATTGCTACGATACGTAGATATCTGGAAACGCTATTTCCTAACAAGGAAGTGTCGCAATTACATTCTTTTGAAGTGAATACGTGGTATACATAACACTCCACAATGAATATTATATCTTATCACGAGACATAGACATGGGATGCGATATCCCGTCTTAAGAAGCATCAGAACTCTATTGATTCGATACGTAGTCATCTGCAAACGCTATTTCAAAGCAAGGTAGTGTCGCATTTGCATTCTTTTGAAGTGAGTACGAGGTATGCATAATACCCCACAATGAATATTATATCTTATCATGGAACATAGAAATGAGATGCGATATGGCGATTTAAGAAGCAGTAGATCTCTATTGCTTCGATACGTAGACATCTGCAGACGCTATTTCCTAGCAAGGGAGAGTCGCATTTACATTCATTTGAAGTGTATGCGAGGTATAAGTGACACTTCGCAATGAATATTATATCTCATTATGAAACATAGAAATGGGATGCGATATCGCGTTTTAAGAAGCATTAGAAGTCTATTGCTACGATACGTAGACATCTGCAAACGCTATTTCCTAGGAAGGAAGTGTCGCATTTACATTCGTTTGAAGTGAATACGAGTTGTACATGAAACTTGGCAATGAATTTTATATCTTATCATGAAACACAGAAACGAGATGCGATATTACGATTTAAGAAGCTTTAGAATTCCATTGCTTCGATACGTAGAAATCTGCAGTCGCTATTTCCTTGCAAGGAAGTGTCACATTTACATTCTGTTGAAGTGAGTACGAGGTATACATGACACTTCGCAATGAATGTTATATCTCATCATGAAGCATCGAAATGAAGTGCGACATCTCGTCTTAAGAAGCATTAGAACTCTATTGCTACGATACGCAGTCATCTGCGAACGCTACTTCCTAGCAAGGAAGTGTCGCATTTACATTCTTTTGAAGTGAATACGAGGTATACATGACACTTCGCAGTGAATATTATATCTTATCATGATACATAGAAATGAGATGCGGTGTCCCGTTTTAAGAAGCATTAGAAGTCTATTGTTTCGATACGTAGACATCTTGAAAAGATATTTCCAAGGAAGGAAGTGTCGCATTTACAATCTTTTGAAGTGAATGCGATGTATAAATAACACTCCACAATGAAAATTATAACTTATCATGAAACATAGAAATGAGATGCGATATCGCGATTTAAGATGCATTAGAACCCTATTGCTTCGGTACGTAGACATCTGCAAACGCTACTTCCTAGGAAGGAAGTGTCGCATTTACATTCTTTTGAAGTGAATACGAGGTATACATGACACTCCACAATGAAAATTATATCTCATCATGAAACATAGAAATGAGGAGCGATATCGCGGTTTAAGAAGCATTAGAGCTCCTTTAGTACAATACGTAGACATCTGCAAACGATATTTCGTAGCAAGGAAGTGTCGCATTTACAATCTTTTGAAGTGAATACGAGGCATACATAACAATCCACAATGAATATTATACCTTATCATGAAACATAGAAATGAGATGCGATATGGCGATTTAAGAAGCATTATAACACCATTGCTTCGATACGTAGACATCTGCAAACGCTACTTCCTAGCTAGGAAGTGCCGCATTTACATTCTTTTGAAGTGAATACGAAGTGTACATGACACTTCGCAATGAATATTATATCATATCATAAAACATTAAAATGAGATGCGATATCTCGTTTTAAGAATCATTAGAACTTTGTTGCTTCGATACATAGACATCTGCAATCGCTATTTTCTATCAAGGAAGTCTCGCATTTACATCCATTTGAAGCGTATGCAAGGTATACAAGACACATCGCACTGAATATTTTATTTTATCATGAATCACAGAAATGAGATGCAATATCGCGATTTAAGAACGACTAGAAATCTATTGCTTCGATACGTAGACATATGCAAGCGCTATTTCCTAGCAAGGAAGTGTCGCATTTACATTCCTTTGAAGTGAATACGAGGTATACATAACACTCTACAATGAATATTATATCTTATCATGAAACATAGGAATATCGGGAAGGAGCTATATCGCGTTTTAAGAAGCACTAGAGCTCTATTGCTACGACACGTAGACATCTGCAAACGCTATTTAATAGCAAGAAAGTGTCGCATTTACATTCTTTTGACATGAATACGAGGTATACATAACACTCCACAATGAATATTATACCTTATCACGAAACATAGAAATGAGATGCGATATCGCGATTTAAGAAGCATTAGAACTCTATTGCTTCGATACGTAGACATCGGCAATCGCTATCTCCTAGCAAGGAAGTGTCATATTTAGATTCTTTTGATGTGAATACAAGGTATACATAGTACTCCACAATGAATATTATATCATATCATGAAACATAGAAATGAGATGTGACATCGTGTTTTGAGGAGCATTACAACCCTTAACCTACGAAACGTAGACATGAGCAAATGCTATTTCCTAGCAAGGAAGAGTCGCATTTACATTCCTTTGAAGTGAATACGAGGTATACATAACACTCTACAATGAATATTATATCTTATCATGAAACATAGGAATATCGGGAAGGAGCTATATCGCGTTTTAAGAAGCACTAGAGCTCTATTGCTACGACACGTAGACATCTGCAAACGCTATTTAATAGCAAGAAAGTGTCGCATTTACATTCTTTTGACATGAATACGAGGTATACATAACACTCCACAATGAATATTATACCTTATCACGAAACATAGAAATGAGATGCGATATCGCGATTTAAGAAGCATTAGAACTCTATTGCTTCGATACGTAGACATCGGCAATCGCTATCTCCTAGCAAGGAAGTGTCATATTTAGATTCTTTTGATGTGAATACAAGGTATACATAGTACTCCACAATGAATATTATATCATATCATGAAACATAGAAATGAGATGTGACATCGTGTTTTGAGGAGCATTACAACCCTTAACCTACGAAACGTAGACATGTGCAAATGCTATTTCCTAGCAAGGAAGAGTCGCATTTACATTCCTTTGAAGTGAATACGAGGTATACATAACACTCTACAATGAATATTATATCTTATCATGAAACATAGGAATATCGGGAAGGAGCGATATCGCGTTTTAAGGAGCACAAGAGTTATATTGCTACGATACGTAGACATCAGCAAACGCCATTTTCTAGCAGGGAAGAGTCGCATTTACATTCATTTGAAGTGAATACGAGGTATACATAACACTGCACAATGAGTATTATATCTTATCATGAAACATAGAAATGAGAAGGGATACCTTGATTTAGAAAGCATTAGAATTCTATTGCATCGATACGTAGACATCTTCATATGCTACTTTCTAGCAAGGAAGTGCCGCATTTACATTCGTTTGAACTGAATACGAGTTGTACATGACACTTCGCAATGTATTTTTTATCTCATCATGAAACATAGAAATGAGATGCGATATCGCGTTTTAAGAAGCATTAGAACACTATTTCTGCGATACGTAGTCATCTGCAAACGCTATTTCCTAGCAAGGAAGTGTCGCATTTATATTCTTTTGAAGTGAATGCGAGGTGTACATAACATTGCACAATGAATATTATATATTAAAGTGAAACATAGAAATGAGATGCGACATCGCGATATAAGATGCATTAGAACTTTATTGCTTCGATACGTAGGTATCTGCAAACGCTATTTCCTAGCAAGGACGTATCGCATTTACATTCATTTGAAGTGAATACGAGGAATACATGAAACTTCGAAATGAATATTAGATCTTATCATGAAACATAGAAATGAGATTCGATATCGCGTTTTGAGAAGCATTAGAACTCTATTGCTACTATACGTAGACATCTGTAAGCGCTATTTCCTAGCAAGGAAGTGTCGCATTTACATTCATTTGAAGTGTATGCGAGGTATACATAATACTTGGCAATGAATATCATATGTTCTCATGAAACATAGAAATGAGATGCGATATCTCGTTTTAAATAGCATTATAACACGCTTGCTACTATACGTAGACATCTGCAAACGCTATTTCCTAGGAAGGAAGTGCCGCATTTACATTCATTTGAAGTGAATACGAGGAATGCGTGAAGACTTCGCAATGAATATTATATCTTATCATGAAACACAGAAATGTGATGTGATATCGCGTTTTAAGAAGCTTTAGAACTCTATTGCTACGATACGTAGACATCTGCAAACGCTATTTCATAGCAAGGACGTGTCGCAATTACATTCTTTTGAAGTTAATGCGAGGTATACATATCATTGCACAATGAATATTATATGTTATCATCAAACATCGAAAAGAGAAGCGATATCTCGTTTTAAGAAGCATTATAACACGCTTGCTACGATACGTAGACATCTGCAAACTCTATTTCCTAGCAAGGAAGTGTCGCACTTACATTCATTTGAAGTGAATACGAGGAATACATGAAACTTCGCAATGAATATTATATCTTATCAAGAAGCATAGAAATGAGATGCGATATCCCGTTTCAAGAAGCATTAGAACTCTATTGCTTCGATACGTAGACATCTGCAATCGCTATTTCCTAGGAAGGAAGTGTCGCATTTACATTCATTTGAAGTGTATGCGTGGTATACATGACAATTCGCTATGAATATTATATCTTAACATGAAACATAGAAATGGGATGCGATATAGCGTTTTGAGAAGCATTAGAACCCTATTGCTTCGATACGTAGACATCTGCAAACGCTATTTTCTAGCAAGGAAGTGTCGCATTTACATTCTTCTGAAGTGAATAGGAGGTATGCATAACACTCCACAATGAATATTATATCTTATCATGAAGCATAGAAATGAGATGCTATATCGCGTTTTAAGAAGAATTAGAACTCTACTTCTACGATACGTAGACATCTGCAAACGCTATTTCCTAGCATGGAAGTGTCGCATTTGCATTCATTTGATGTGTATGCGAGGTATACATGACACTTCGCAATGAATATTGTACCTTATCATGAGACATGGCAATGAGATATGATTTCGCGTTTTAAGGATCAATAGAACTCTCCTGCTTCGATACGTAGATATCTGCAAACGCTATTTCCTAGGAAGGAAGTGTCGCATTTACATTCTGTTGAGGGGAATACGACGTATACAAACACTACACAATGAATATTATATCTTATCATGAAACATAGAAATAAGATGCGATACAGCGATTTAGGAAGCATTAGAATAATATTGCTTCGATACGTAGACATCTGCCAACGCTATTTCCTAGCAAGGAAGTGTAGCATTACATTATTTTGAAGTTGTTACGAGGTATGCATGACACTTCCCAATGAATATTATATCTTATCATGAAACATAGATATGAGATGCGACATCTTGTTCTGTGAAGCTTTAGAACTCTGTTGCTACGATACGTAGCCATCTGCAATCGCTATTTAATAGCAGGGAAGTGTCGCATTTACATTCTATTGAAGTGAATACGAGGTATACATGACACTCCACAACGAATATTATATCTTATCATGAAACATAGAAATGAGATGCGATATGGCCGTTTATGAAGCATAAGAACTCTAATGCTACGATACGTAGACATCTCCAAACGCAGCTTCCTAGCAAGGAAGTGTCGCACTTACATTCTTGTGAAAGGAATACGAGGTATACATGACACTTCGCAACGAATATTATATCTTATCATGAAACATAGAAATGAGATGCGATATGGCGATTTATGAAGCATTGGAACTCTACTGCTTCGATACATAGATATCTGCCGACGCTATTTCCTAGCAAGGAAGTGTCGCATTTACATTCATTTGAAGTGTATGCGAGGTATACATGACACTTCGCAACGAATATTATATCTTATCATGAAACATAGAAATGAGATGCGATATTGCGCTTTCAGAAGCATTAGAACTCTATTGCTACGATACGTAGATATCTGGAAACGCTATTTCCTAACAAGGAAGTGTCGCAATTACATTCTTTTGAAGTGAATACGTGGTATACATAACACTCCACAATGAATATTATATCTTATCACGAGACATAGACATGGGATGCGATATCCCGTCTTAAGAAGCATCAGAACTCTATTGATTCGATACGTAGTCATCTGCAAACGCTATTTCAAAGCAAGGTAGTGTCGCATTTGCATTCTTTTGAAGTGAGTACGAGGTATGCATAATACCCCACAATGAATATTATATCTTATCATGGAACATAGAAATGAGATGCGATATGGCGATTTAAGAAGCAGTAGATCTCTATTGCTTCGATACGTAGACATCTGCAGACGCTATTTCCTAGCAAGGGAGAGTCGCATTTACATTCATTTGAAGTGTATGCGAGGTATAAGTGACACTTCGCAATGAATATTATATCTCATTATGAAACATAGAAATGGGATGCGATATCGCGTTTTAAGAAGCATTAGAAGTCTATTGCTACGATACGTAGACATCTGCAAACGCTATTTCCTAGGAAGGAAGTGTCGCATTTACATTCGTTTGAAGTGAATACGAGTTGTACATGAAACTTGGCAATGAATTTTATATCTTATCATGAAACACAGAAACGAGATGCGATATTACGATTTAAGAAGCTTTAGAATTCCATTGCTTCGATACGTAGAAATCTGCAGTCGCTATTTCCTTGCAAGGAAGTGTCACATTTACATTCTGTTGAAGTGAGTACGAGGTATACATGACACTTCGCAATGAATGTTATATCTCATCATGAAGCATCGAAATGAAGTGCGACATCTCGTCTTAAGAAGCATTAGAACTCTATTGCTACGATACGCAGTCATCTGCGAACGCTACTTCCTAGCAAGGAAGTGTCGCATTTACATTCTTTTGAAGTGAATACGAGGTATACATGACACTTCGCAGTGAATATTATATCTTATCATGATACATAGAAATGAGATGCGGTGTCCCGTTTTAAGAAGCATTAGAAGTCTATTGTTTCGATACGTAGACATCTTGAAAAGATATTTCCAAGGAAGGAAGTGTCGCATTTACAATCTTTTGAAGTGAATGCGATGTATAAATAACACTCCACAATGAAAATTATAACTTATCATGAAACATAGAAATGAGATGCGATATCGCGATTTAAGATGCATTAGAACCCTATTGCTTCGGTACGTAGACATCTGCAAACGCTACTTCCTAGGAAGGAAGTGTCGCATTTACATTCTTTTGAAGTGAATACGAGGTATACATGACACTCCACAATGAAAATTATATCTCATCATGAAACATAGAAATGAGGAGCGATATCGCGGTTTAAGAAGCATTAGAGCTCCTTTAGTACAATACGTAGACATCTGCAAACGATATTTCGTAGCAAGGAAGTGTCGCATTTACAATCTTTTGAAGTGAATACGAGGCATACATAACAATCCACAATGAATATTATACCTTATCATGAAACATAGAAATGAGATGCGATATGGCGATTTAAGAAGCATTATAACACCATTGCTTCGATACGTAGACATCTGCAAACGCTACTTCCTAGCTAGGAAGTGCCGCATTTACATTCTTTTGAAGTGAATACGAAGTGTACATGACACTTCGCAATGAATATTATATCATATCATAAAACATTAAAATGAGATGCGATATCTCGTTTTAAGAATCATTAGAACTTTGTTGCTTCGATACATAGACATCTGCAATCGCTATTTTCTATCAAGGAAGTCTCGCATTTACATCCATTTGAAGCGTATGCAAGGTATACAAGACACATCGCACTGAATATTTTATTTTATCATGAATCACAGAAATGAGATGCAATATCGCGATTTAAGAACGACTAGAAATCTATTGCTTCGATACGTAGACATATGCTAACGCTATTTACTAGCAAGGAAGTGTCGCATTTACATTGTTTTGAAGCGAATACGAGGTATACATAACACTCCACAACGAATATTATATCTTATCATGAAACATAGAAATGAGGATCGATTTCGCGTTTTAAGAAGCATTAGAACTCTATTGCTTCGGTACGTAGACATCTTCAGACGCTAATTCCTAGCAAGGAAGTGTCGCATTTACAATCTTTTGAAGTGAATACGAGGCATACATAACACTCCACAATGAATATTATACCTTATCATGAAACATAGAAATGAGATGCGATATGGCGATTTAAGAAGCATTAGAACTCTATTGCTTCGATACGTAGACACCTGCAAACGCTACTTCCTAGCAAGGAAGTGTCGCATTTACATTCTTTTGAAGAGCAAACGTGGTATACATGATACTCCGCAATGAATATTATATCCTATCATAAAACATAGAAACGAGATGCGATATGGCGATTTAAGAAGCATTAGAACTCTATTGCTTCGATACGTAGACATCTCCAAACGCTATTTCCTAGCAAGGAAGTGTCGCATTTACATTCCTTTGACGTGACTACGAGGTGTACATAACACTTCGCAATGAATATTATACCTTCTCATGAAACATAGGAATGAGATGCGATATCTCGTATTAAGAAGCATTAGAACTATATATCTACGATACGTAGACATCTGCAAACGCTATTTCCTAGCAAGGAAGCGTTGCATTTACATTCTTTTGAAGTAAATACGCGGTATACATAGCACTCCACAATGAAAATTATACCTTATCACGTAACATAGAAACGAGATTCTATATCGCGATTTAAGAAGCATTAGAACCCTATTGCTTCGATACGGAGACATCTGCAAACGCTATTTCCTAGCATGGAAGTGTCGCATTTACATTCTTTTGAGGTGAATACGAGGTATACATGACACTGAACAATGTCTATTATATCTTATCGTGAAACATAGAAATGAGATGCGATATAGCAATTTAAGAAGCATTAGAACTCTATTGCATTGTTACGTAGACATCTCCAAACGCTATTTCCTAGCAAGAAAGTGTCGCATTTACATTCATTTGAAGCGTATGCGAGGTACACAATACAATTCGCAATGAATATTATATCTTACCATGAAACATTGAATTGAGATGCGATATCTCGTTTTAAGAAGTACTAGAACACTGTTGCTTCGATACGTAGAAATCTGCCATCGCTATATCCTAGCAAGGATGTGTCGCATTTATATTCATTTGAGGTGTACGCGAGGCATACTTAACACTGCACAATGAATACTGTATCTTATCATGATGCATACAAATGAGATGCGATATCGCGATTTAAGAAGCATTAGATCTCTATTGCTTCGATACGGAGACATATGCAAACGCATCGTTCTAGCAAGGAAGTGCCGCATTTACATTCTTTTGAAGTGTAGACGAGATATACATAACACTTCGCATTGTATACTATATCTTATCATGAACCATAGAAATGAGATGCGATATCGCGTTTTAAGAAGCATTAGAACTCTATTGCATCGAAGCGTAGACATCGGGAAACGTAGTTTCCTAGAAAGGAAGTGTCGCATTTACATTCATTTGAAGTATATGCGAGGTATACATGACACTTCGCAAAGAATATTATATCTTATTATGAAACATAGAAATGAGATGCGATATGGCGTTTTAAGAAGCATTAGAAATCTATTGCTGCGATACGTAGCTATCTGGAAACGCTATCTTCTAGCAAGGAGGAGTCGCATTTACATTCTTTTGAAGTGAATTCGTGGTATACATGACACTTCGCAACGAATATTTTATCTTATCATGAAACATAGAAATGAGATGCGATACGCCTATTTAAGAAGCATTAGAATTCTACTGCTTCGATACGTAGACATCTGCCAACGCTCTCTCCTAGGAAGTAAGTGGCGCATTTACATTCACTTTAAGTGTATGCGAGGTATACATGACACTTCGCAATGAATATAATATCTCTTCATGAAACATAGAAATGGGATGCGATACCTTGAATTTATGAAGATTTAGAACTCTGCTGCTACGATACGTAGACATCCGGAAACGCTATTTCCAAGCAAGGAAGTGTCTCATTTACATACTTTTTAGGTGAAGACGAGGTATACATAACACTTAGCAGTGACTATTATGTCTTACCATGGAACATAGAAATGAGATGCTATATCGCGTTCTGAGAAGCATTGGAACTCTATTGCTTCGATACGTATACATCTGCAAACGCTATTTCCTAGCAAGGAAGTGCCGCATTGACACCATTTTGAAGTGAATACGAGGTATACATAACACTGCACAATGAATATTATATCTTATCATGAGCCATAGAAATGAGATGCGATATCGCTATTTAAGAAGCATTAGAACTCCCTTGCTTCGATACGTAGACACCTGCCAACGTTATTTCCTAGCAAGGTGGTGTCGCATTTACATTCTTTTGAGGCGAATATGAGGTATACATAACCCTCCTCAATGAATATTATATCTTATCATGATACATGGAAATGAGATTCGATCTCGCGATATAAGAAGCATTAGAACTTTATTGCTTCGGTACGTAGATATCTGCAAACGCTATTTCCTAGCAAGGAAGTGTCGCATTGACATTGTTTTGAATTGAATACAAGGTATACATGCCACTTCGCAATGAATATTATATCTTATCGTGAAACATAGAAATGAGATGCGGTATCGCGTTTTGAGAAGCATTAGAACTCTATTGCTACGATACGTAGACATCTGCAAACGTTATTTCCTAGCAAGGTGGTGTCGCATTTACATTCTTTTGAGGTGAATATGAGGTATACATAACCCTCCTCAATGAATATTATATCTTATCGTGAAACATAGAAATGAGATGCGGTATCGCGTTTTGAGAAGCATTCGAACTCTATTGCTACGATACGTGGACATCTGCAAACGCTATTTCCTAGCACGGAAGTGTCGCATTTACATTTTTTTGAAGCGACTACGAGGTATACATTGCAATCCACAATGAATATTATATCTTATCACGAAATATAGAAATGAGTTGCGATATCGCGATTTAAGAAGCATTAGATCTCTATTATTTCGATACGTAGACATCTGGAAACGCTATTTCCTAGCAAGGATGTGTCGCGTTTACATTCTTTTTAAGTTTAAGCGAGATATACATAACCCTCCTCAATGAATATTATATTTTATCATGAAACATAGAAATGAGATGCGATATCGCGTTTTAAGAAGCATTAGGACACTATTGCTTCGATACGTAGACATCTGCAAACGCTATTTCCTGGCAAGGAAGTGTCGCACTTACATTCTTTGGAGTGAATACGAGGTATACATGACACTTCGCAATGAATATTGTGCCTTATCATGAAACATAGAAATGAGATGCGATATCTCGTTTTAAGAAACATTAGAACTCCATTGCTTCGATTCGTAGATGTCTGCAAACGCTACGTCCTAGCGAGAAAGTATCGCATTTACACTCTTTTGAAGTGAATACGAGGTATACATGACACTTCGAAATGAATATTATATCTTATCATGAAACATAGAAATGAGATGCGATATCGCGTTTTAAAAAGCACTAGAACTCTATTGCTTCCATACGTAGACATCTGCCATCGCTATATCCTAGCTAGGAAGTGTCGCATTTACATTCATTTGAAGTGAATGCGAGGTATACACGACACTTCCCAATCATTATTGTATCTTATCGTGAAACATAGAAATGAGATGCGATTTCGCGTTTTAAGAAGCATTAGAACTCTATTGCTACGATGCGTAGACATCTGCAAACGATATTTCCTAGCAAGGAAGTGTCGCATTTACATTCTTTTGAAGAGAATGCGAGGTATACATAACAGTCCATAATGAATATTATATCTTATCATGAAACATAGAAATGAGATGCGATATCGCGATTTAAGGAGCATTAGATCTCTAAAGCTACGATACGTAGACATCAGGAAACGCTATTTCCTTGCAGGGAAGTGTCGCATTCACATGCTTTTGAAGTGAATATGAGGTATACATGACACGTCGCTATGAATACTATACCTTATCATGAAACATAGAAATGAGATGCGATATCGCGTTTTGAGAAGTATTAGAACTCTATTCCTACGATACGTAGACATCTGCAAACGCTATTTCCTAGCATGGAAGTGTCGCATTTACATTCTTTTGAGGTGAATACGAGGTATACATGACACTGAACAATGTCTATTATATCTTATCGTGAAACATAGAAATGAGATGCGATATAGCAATTTAAGAAGCATTAGAACTCTATTGCATTGTTACGTAGACATCTCCAAACGCTATTTCCTAGCAAGGAAGTGTCGCATTTACATTCATTTGAAGCGTATGCGAGGTACACAATACAATTCGCAATGAATATTATATCTTACCATGAAACATTGAATTGAGATGCGATATCTCGTTTTAAGAAGTACTAGAACACTGTTGCTTCGATACGTAGAAATCTGCCATCGCTATATCCTAGCAAGGATGTGTCGCATTTATATTCATTTGAGGTGTACGCGAGGCATACTTAACACTGCACAATGAATACTGTATCTTATCATGATGCATACAAATGAGATGCGATATCGCGATTTAAGAAGCATTAGATCTCTATTGCTTCGATACGGAGACATATGCAAACGCATCGTTCTAGCAAGGAAGTGCCGCATTTACATTCTTTTGAAGTGTAGACGAGATATACATAACACTTCGCATTGTATACTATATCTTATCATGAACCATAGAAATGAGATGCGATATCGCGTTTTAAGAAGCATTAGAACTCTATTGCATCGAAGCGTAGACATCGGGAAACGTAGTTTCCTAGAAAGGAAGTGTCGCATTTACATTCATTTGAAGTATATGCGAGGTATACATGACACTTCGCAAAGAATATTATATCTTATTATGAAACATAGAAATGAGATGCGATATGGCGTTTTAAGAAGCATTAGAAATCTATTGCTGCGATACGTAGCTATCTGGAAACGCTATCTTCTAGCAAGGAGGAGTCGCATTTACATTCTTTTGAAGTGAATTCGTGGTATACATGACACTTCGCAACGAATATTTTATCTTATCATGAAACATAGAAATGAGATGCGATACGCCTATTTAAGAAGCATTAGAATTCTACTGCTTCGATACGTAGACATCTGCCAACGCTCTCTCCTAGGAAGTAAGTGGCGCATTTACATTCACTTTAAGTGTATGCGAGGTATACATGACACTTCGCAATGAATATAATATCTCTTCATGAAACATAGAAATGGGATGCGATACCTTGAATTTATGAAGATTTAGAACTCTGCTGCTACGATACGTAGACATCCGGAAACGCTATTTCCAAGCAAGGAAGTGTCTCATTTACATACTTTTTAGGTGAAGACGAGGTATACATAACACTTAGCAGTGACTATTATGTCTTACCATGGAACATAGAAATGAGATGCTATATCGCGTTCTGAGAAGCATTGGAACTCTATTGCTTCGATACGTATACATCTGCAAACGCTATTTCCTAGCAAGGAAGTGCCGCATTGACACCATTTTGAAGTGAATACGAGGTATACATAACACTGCACAATGAATATTATATCTTATCATGAGCCATAGAAATGAGATGCGATATCGCTATTTAAGAAGCATTAGAACTCCCTTGCTTCGATACGTAGACACCTGCAAACGTTATTTCCTAGCAAGGTGGTGTCGCATTTACATTCTTTTGAGGTGAATATGAGGTATACATAACCCTCCTCAATGAATATTATATCTTATCATGATACATGGAAATGAGATTCGATCTCGCGATATAAGAAGCATTAGAACTTTATTGCTTCGGTACGTAGATATCTGCAAACGCTATTTCCTAGCAAGGAAGTGTCGCATTGACATTGTTTTGAATTGAATACAAGGTATACATGCCACTTCGCAATGAATATTATATCTTATCGTGAAACATAGAAATGAGATGCGGTATCGCGTTTTGAGAAGCATTAGAACTCTATTGCTACGATACGTAGACATCTGCAAACGCTATTTCCTAGCAAGGTGGTGTCGCATTTACATTCTTTTGAGGTGAATATGAGGTATACATAACCCTCCTCAATGAATATTATATCTTATCGTGAAACATAGAAATGAGATGCGGTATCGCGATTTGAGAAGCATTCGAACTCTATTGCTACGATACGTGGACATCTGCAAACGCTATTTCCTAGCACGGAAGTGTCGCATTTACATTTTTTTGAAGCGACTACGAGGTATACATAGCAATCCACAATGAATATTATATCTTATCACGAAATATAGAAATGAGTTGCGATATCGCGATTTAAGAAGCATTAGATCTCTATTGTTTCGATACGTAGACATCTGGAAACGCTATTTCCTAGCAAGGATGTGTCGCGTTTACATTCTTTTTAAGTTTAAGCGAGATATACATAACCCTCCTCAATGAATATTATATTTTATCATGAAACATAGAAATGAGATGCGATATCGCGTTTTAAGAAGCATTAGGACACTATTGCTTCGATACGTAGACATCTGCAAACGCTACTTCCTGGCAAGGAAGTGTCGCACTTACATTCTTTGGAGTGAATACGAGGTATACATGACACTTCGCAATGAATATTGTGCCTTATCATGAAACATAGAAATGAGATGCGATATCTCGTTTTAAGAAACATTAGAACTCCATTGCTTCGATTCGTAGATGTCTGCAAACGCTACGTCCTAGCGAGAAAGTATCGCATTTACACTCTTTTGAAGTGAATACGAGGTATACATGACACTTCGAAATGAATATTATATCTTATCATGAAACATAGAAATGAGATGCGATATCGCGTTTTAAAAAGCACTAGAACTCTATTGCTTCCATACGTAGACATCTGCCATCGCTATATCCTAGCTAGGAAGTGTCGCATTTACATTCATTTGAAGTGAATGCGAGGTATACACGACACTTCCCAATCATTATTGTATCTTATCGTGAAACATAGAAATGAGATGCGATTTCGCGTTTTAAGAAGCATTAGAACTCTATTGCTACGATGCGTAGACATCTGCAAACGATATTTCCTAGCAAGGAAGTGTCGCATTTACATTCTTTTGAAGCGAATACGAGGTATACATAGCAATCCACAATGAATATTATATCTTATCACGAAATATAGAAATGAGATGCGATATCGCGATTTAAGAAGCATTATAACACTATTGCTTCGATACGTAGACATCTGCAAACACTATTTCCAAGCAAGGAAGTGTCGCATTTACATTCATTTGAAGTGTAGACGTGATATACATAACACTGCACAATGAATATTATACCTTATCATGAAACATAGAAATGAGATGAGATATCGCGATTTAAGAAGCATTTGAACACTATTGCTTCAATACGTCGACGCCTGTAAACGCTACTTCCTAGCAAGGAAGTGTCGCATTTACTTCATTTTGATGTGAATTCGAGGTATACATAACACTCCAGAATGAACATTATATCTTATCATGAAACATAGAAATGAGGAACGATTTCGCGTTTTAAGAAGCATTGGAACTCTATTGCTTCGGTACGTAGACATCCTCAGACGCTAATTCCTAGCAAGGAAGTGTCGCATTTACAATCTTTTGAAGTGAATACGAGGCATACATAACAATCCACAATGAATATTATACCTTATCATGAAACATAGAAATGAGATGCGATATGGCGATTTAAGAAGCATTATAACACCATTGCTTCGATACGTAGACATCTGCAAACGCTACTTCCTAGCTAGGAAGTGCCGCATTTACATTCTTTTGAAGTGAATACGAAGTGTACATGACACTTCGCAATGAATATTATATCATATCATAAAACATTAAAATGAGATGCGATATCTCGTTTTAAGAATCATTAGAACTTTGTTGCTTCGATACATAGACATCTGCAATCGCTATTTTCTATCAAGGAAGTCTCGCATTTACATCCATTTGAAGCGTATGCAAGGTATACAAGACACATCGCACTGAATATTTTATTTTATCATGAATCACAGAAATGAGATGCAATATCGCGATTTAAGAACGACTAGAAATCTATTGCTTCGATACGTAGACATATGCTAACGCTATTTACTAGCAAGGAAGTGTCGCATTTACATTGTTTTGAAGTGAATACGAGGTATACATAACACTCCACAACGAATATTATATCTTATCATGAAACATAGAAATGAGGATCGATTTCGCGTTTTAAGACGCATTAGAACTCTATTGCTTCGGTACGTAGACATCTTCAGACGCTAATTCCTAGCAAGGAAGTGTCGCATTTACAATCTTTTGAAGTGAATACGAGGCATACATAACACTCCACAATGAATATTATACCTTATCATGAAACATAGAAATGAGATGCGATATGGCGATTTAAGAAGCATTAGTACTCTATTGCTTCGATACGTAGACACCTGCAAACGCTACTTCCTAGCAAGGAAGTGTCGCACTTACATTCTTTTGAAGAGCAAACGTGGTATACATGATACTCCGCAATGAATATTATATCCTATCATAAAACATAGAAACGAGATGCGATATGGCGATTTAAGAAGCATTAGAACTCTATTGCTTCGATACGTAGACATCTCCAAACGCTATTTCCTAGCAAGGAAGTGTCACATTTACATTCCTTTGACGTGACTACGAGGTGTACATAACACTTCGCAATGAATATTATACCTTCTCATGAAACATAGGAATGAGATGCGATATCTCGTATTAAGAAGCATTAGAACTATATATCTACGATACGTAGACATCTGCAAACGCTATTTCCTAGCAAGGAAGCGTTGCATTTACATTCTTTTGAAGTAAATACGCGGTATACATAGCACTCCACAATGAAAATTATACCTTATCACGTAACATAGAAACGAGATTCTATATCGCGATTTAAGAAGCATTAGAACCCTATTGCTTCGATACGGAGACATCTGCAAACGCTATTTCCTAGCATGGAAGTGTCGCATTTACATTCTTTTGAGGTGAATACGAGGTATACATGACACTGAACAATGTCTATTATATCTTATCGTGAAACATAGAAATGAGATGCGATATAGCAATTTAAGAAGCATTAGAACTCTATTGCATTGTTACGTAGACATCTCCAAACGCTATTTCCTAGCAAGAAAGTGTCGCATTTACATTCATTTGAAGCGTATGCGAGGTACACAATACAATTCGCAATGAATATTATATCTTACCATGAAACATTGAATTGAGATGCGATATCTCGTTTTAAGAAGTACTAGAACACTGTTGCTTCGATACGTAGAAATCTGCCATCGCTATATCCTAGCAAGGATGTGTCGCATTTATATTCATTTGAGGTGTACGCGAGGCATACTTAACACTGCACAATGAATACTGTATCTTATCATGATGCATACAAATGAGATGCGATATCGCGATTTAAGAAGCATTAGATCTCTATTGCTTCGATACGGAGACATATGCAAACGCATCGTTCTAGCAAGGAAGTGCCGCATTTACATTCTTTTGAAGTGTAGACGAGATATACATAACACTTCGCATTGTATACTATATCTTATCATGAACCATAGAAATGAGATGCGATATCGCGTTTTAAGAAGCATTAGAACTCTATTGCATCGAAGCGTAGACATCGGGAAACGTAGTTTCCTAGAAAGGAAGTGTCGCATTTACATTCATTTGAAGTATATGCGAGGTATACATGACACTTCGCAAAGAATATTATATCTTATTATGAAACATAGAAATGAGATGCGATATGGCGTTTTAAGAAGCATTAGAAATCTATTGCTGCGATACGTAGCTATCTGGAAACGCTATCTTCTAGCAAGGAGGAGTCGCATTTACATTCTTTTGAAGTGAATTCGTGGTATACATGACACTTCGCAACGAATATTTTATCTTATCATGAAACATAGAAATGAGATGCGATACGCCTATTTAAGAAGCATTAGAATTCTACTGCTTCGATACGTAGACATCTGCCAACGCTCTCTCCTAGGAAGTAAGTGGCGCATTTACATTCACTTTAAGTGTATGCGAGGTATACATGACACTTCGCAATGAATATAATATCTCTTCATGAAACATAGAAATGGGATGCGATACCTTGAATTTATGAAGATTTAGAACTCTGCTGCTACGATACGTAGACATCCGGAAACGCTATTTCCAAGCAAGGAAGTGTCTCATTTACATACTTTTTAGGTGAAGACGAGGTATACATAACACTTAGCAGTGACTATTATGTCTTACCATGGAACATAGAAATGAGATGCTATATCGCGTTCTGAGAAGCATTGGAACTCTATTGCTTCGATACGTATACATCTGCAAACGCTATTTCCTAGCAAGGAAGTGCCGCATTGACACCATTTTGAAGTGAATACGAGGTATACATAACACTGCACAATGAATATTATATCTTATCATGAGCCATAGAAATGAGATGCGATATCGCTATTTAAGAAGCATTAGAACTCCCTTGCTTCGATACGTAGACACCTGCCAACGTTATTTCCTAGCAAGGTGGTGTCGCATTTACATTCTTTTGAGGCGAATATGAGGTATACATAACCCTCCTCAATGAATATTATATCTTATCATGATACATGGAAATGAGATTCGATCTCGCGATATAAGAAGCATTAGAACTTTATTGCTTCGGTACGTAGATATCTGCAAACGCTATTTCCTAGCAAGGAAGTGTCGCATTGACATTGTTTTGAATTGAATACAAGGTATACATGCCACTTCGCAATGAATATTATATCTTATCGTGAAACATAGAAATGAGATGCGGTATCGCGTTTTGAGAAGCATTAGAACTCTATTGCTACGATACGTAGACATCTGCAAACGTTATTTCCTAGCAAGGTGGTGTCGCATTTACATTCTTTTGAGGTGAATATGAGGTATACATAACCCTCCTCAATGAATATTATATCTTATCGTGAAACATAGAAATGAGATGCGGTATCGCGTTTTGAGAAGCATTCGAACTCTATTGCTACGATACGTGGACATCTGCAAACGCTATTTCCTAGCACGGAAGTGTCGCATTTACATTTTTTTGAAGCGACTACGAGGTATACATTGCAATCCACAATGAATATTATATCTTATCACGAAATATAGAAATGAGTTGCGATATCGCGATTTAAGAAGCATTAGATCTCTATTATTTCGATACGTAGACATCTGGAAACGCTATTTCCTAGCAAGGATGTGTCGCGTTTACATTCTTTTTAAGTTTAAGCGAGATATACATAACCCTCCTCAATGAATATTATATTTTATCATGAAACATAGAAATGAGATGCGATATCGCGTTTTAAGAAGCATTAGGACACTATTGCTTCGATACGTAGACATCTGCAAACGCTATTTCCTGGCAAGGAAGTGTCGCACTTACATTCTTTGGAGTGAATACGAGGTATACATGACACTTCGCAATGAATATTGTGCCTTATCATGAAACATAGAAATGAGATGCGATATCTCGTTTTAAGAAACATTAGAACTCCATTGCTTCGATTCGTAGATGTCTGCAAACGCTACGTCCTAGCGAGAAAGTATCGCATTTACACTCTTTTGAAGTGAATACGAGGTATACATGACACTTCGAAATGAATATTATATCTTATCATGAAACATAGAAATGAGATGCGATATCGCGTTTTAAAAAGCACTAGAACTCTATTGCTTCCATACGTAGACATCTGCCATCGCTATATCCTAGCTAGGAAGTGTCGCATTTACATTCATTTGAAGTGAATGCGAGGTATACACGACACTTCCCAATCATTATTGTATCTTATCGTGAAACATAGAAATGAGATGCGATTTCGCGTTTTAAGAAGCATTAGAACTCTATTGCTACGATGCGTAGACATCTGCAAACGATATTTCCTAGCAAGGAAGTGTCGCATTTACATTCTTTTGAAGAGAATGCGAGGTATACATAACAGTCCATAATGAATATTATATCTTATCATGAAACATAGAAATGAGATGCGATATCGCGATTTAAGGAGCATTAGATCTCTAAAGCTACGATACGTAGACATCAGGAAACGCTATTTCCTTGCAGGGAAGTGTCGCATTCACATGCTTTTGAAGTGAATATGAGGTATACATGACACGTCGCTATGAATACTATACCTTATCATGAAACATAGAAATGAGATGCGATATCGCGTTTTGAGAAGTATTAGAACTCTATTCCTACGATACGTAGACATCTGCAAACGCTATTTCCTAGCATGGAAGTGTCGCATTTACATTCTTTTGAGGTGAATACGAGGTATACATGACACTGAACAATGTCTATTATATCTTATCGTGAAACATAGAAATGAGATGCGATATAGCAATTTAAGAAGCATTAGAACTCTATTGCATTGTTACGTAGACATCTCCAAACGCTATTTCCTAGCAAGGAAGTGTCGCATTTACATTCATTTGAAGCGTATGCGAGGTACACAATACAATTCGCAATGAATATTATATCTTACCATGAAACATTGAATTGAGATGCGATATCTCGTTTTAAGAAGTACTAGAACACTGTTGCTTCGATACGTAGAAATCTGCCATCGCTATATCCTAGCAAGGATGTGTCGCATTTATATTCATTTGAGGTGTACGCGAGGCATACTTAACACTGCACAATGAATACTGTATCTTATCATGATGCATACAAATGAGATGCGATATCGCGATTTAAGAAGCATTAGATCTCTATTGCTTCGATACGGAGACATATGCAAACGCATCGTTCTAGCAAGGAAGTGCCGCATTTACATTCTTTTGAAGTGTAGACGAGATATACATAACACTTCGCATTGTATACTATATCTTATCATGAACCATAGAAATGAGATGCGATATCGCGTTTTAAGAAGCATTAGAACTCTATTGCATCGAAGCGTAGACATCGGGAAACGTAGTTTCCTAGAAAGGAAGTGTCGCTTTTACATTCATTTGAAGTATATGCGAGGTATACATGACACTTCGCAAAGAATATTATATCTTATTATGAAACATAGAAATGAGATGCGATATGGCGTTTTAAGAAGCATTAGAAATCTATTGCTGCGATACGTAGCTATCTGGAAACGCTATCTTCTAGCAAGGAGGAGTCGCATTTACATTCTTTTGAAGTGAATTCGTGGTATACATGACACTTCGCAACGAATATTTTATCTTATCATGAAACATAGAAATGAGATGCGATACGCCTATTTAAGAAGCATTAGAATTCTACTGCTTCGATACGTAGACATCTGCCAACGCTCTCTCCTAGGAAGTAAGTGGCGCATTTACATTCACTTTAAGTGTATGCGAGGTATACATGACACTTCGCAATGAATATAATATCTCTTCATGAAACATAGAAATGGGATGCGATACCTTGAATTTATGAAGATTTAGAACTCTGCTGCTACGATACGTAGACATCCGGAAACGCTATTTCCAAGCAAGGAAGTGTCTCATTTACATACTTTTTAGGTGAAGACGAGGTATACATAACACTTAGCAGTGACTATTATGTCTTACCATGGAACATAGAAATGAGATTCTATATCGCGTTCTGAGAAGCATTGGAACTCTATTGCTTCGATACGTATACATCTGCAAACGCTATTTCCTAGCAAGGAAGTGCCGCATTGACACCATTTTGAAGTGAATACGAGGTATACATAACACTGCACAATGAATATTATATCTTATCATGAGCCATAGAAATGAGATGCGATATCGCTATTTAAGAAGCATTAGAACTCCCTTGCTTCGATACGTAGACACCTGCAAACGTTATTTCCTAGCAAGGTGGTGTCGCATTTACATTCTTTTGAGGTGAATATGAGGTATACATAACCCTCCTCAATGAATATTATATCTTATCATGATACATGGAAATGAGATTCGATCTCGCGATATAAGAAGCATTAGAACTTTATTGCTTCGGTACGTAGATATCTGCAAACGCTATTTCCTAGCAAGGAAGTGTCGCATTGACATTGTTTTGAATTGAATACAAGGTATACATGCCACTTCGCAATGAATATTATATCTTATCGTGAAACATAGAAATGAGATGCGGTATCGCGTTTTGAGAAGCATTAGAACTCTATTGCTACGATACGTAGACATCTGCAAACGCTATTTCCTAGCAAGGTGGTGTCGCATTTACATTCTTTTGAGGTGAATATGAGGTATACATAACCCTCCTCAATGAATATTATATCTTATCGTGAAACATAGAAATGAGATGCGGTATCGCGATTTGAGAAGCATTCGAACTCTATTGCTACGATACGTGGACATCTGCAAACGCTATTTCCTAGCACGGAAGTGTCGCATTTACATTTTTTTGAAGCGACTACGAGGTATACATAGCAATCCACAATGAATATTATATCTTATCACGAAATATAGAAATGAGTTGCGATATCGCGATTTAAGAAGCATTAGATCTCTATTGTTTCGATACGTAGACATCTGGAAACGCTATTTCCTAGCAAGGATGTGTCGCGTTTACATTCTTTTTAAGTTTAAGCGAGATATACATAACCCTCCTCAATGAATATTATATTTTATCATGAAACATAGAAATGAGATGCGATATCGCGTTTTAAGAAGCATTAGGACACTATTGCTTCGATACGTAGACATCTGCAAACGCTACTTCCTGGCAAGGAAGTGTCGCACTTACATTCTTTGGAGTGAATACGAGGTATACATGACACTTCGCAATGAATATTGTGCCTTATCATGAAACATAGAAATGAGATGCGATATCTCGTTTTAAGAAACATTAGAACTCCATTGCTTCGATTCGTAGATGTCTGCAAACGCTACGTCCTAGCGAGAAAGTATCGCATTTACACTCTTTTGAAGTGAATACGAGGTATACATGACACTTCGAAATGAATATTATATCTTATCATGAAACATAGAAATGAGATGCGATATCGCGTTTTAAAAAGCACTAGAACTCTATTGCTTCCATACGTAGACATCTGCCATCGCTATATCCTAGCTAGGAAGTGTCGCATTTACATTCATTTGAAGTGAATGCGAGGTATACACGACACTTCCCAATCATTATTGTATCTTATCGTGAAACATAGAAATGAGATGCGATTTCGCGTTTTAAGAAGCATTAGAACTCTATTGCTACGATGCGTAGACATCTGCAAACGATATTTCCTAGCAAGGAAGTGTCGCATTTACATTCTTTTGAAGAGAATGCGAGGTATACATAACAGTCCATAATGAATATTATATCTTATCATGAAACATAGAAATGAGATGCGATATCGCGATTTAAGGAGCATTAGATCTCTAAAGCTACGATACGTAGACATCAGGAAACGCTATTTCCTTGCAGGGAAGTGTCGCATTCACATGCTTTTGAAGTGAATATGAGGTATACATGACACGTCGCTATGAATACTATACCTTATCATGAAACATAGAAATGAGATGCGATATCGCGTTTTGAGAAGTATTAGAACTCTATTCCTACGATACGTAGACATCTGCAAACGCTATTTCCTAGCATGGAAGTGTCGCATTTACATTCTTTTGAGGTGAATACGAGGTATACATGACACTGAACAATGTCTATTATATCTTATCGTGAAACATAGAAATGAGATGCGATATAGCAATTTAAGAAGCATTAGAACTTTATTGCATTGTTACGTAGACATCTCCAAACGCTATTTCCTAGCAAGGAAGTGTCGCATTTACATTCATTTGAAGCGTATGCGAGGTACACAATACAATTCGCAATGAATATTATATCTTACCATGAAACATTGAATTGAGATGCGATATCTCGTTTTAAGAAGTACTAGAACACTGTTGCTTCGATACGTAGAAATCTGCCATCGCTATATCCTAGCAAGGATGTGTCGCATTTATATTCATTTGAGGTGTACGCGAGGCATACTTAACACTGCACAATGAATACTGTATCTTATCATGATGCATACAAATGAGATGCGATATCGCGATTTAAGAAGCATTAGATCTCTATTGCTTCGATACGGAGACATATGCAAACGCATCGTTCTAGCAAGGAAGTGCCGCATTTACATTCTTTTGAAGTGTAGACGAGATATACATAACACTTCGCATTGTATACTATATCTTATCATGAACCATAGAAATGAGATGCGATATCGCGTTTTAAGAAGCATTAGAACTCTATTGCATCGAAGCGTAGACATCGGGAAACGTAGTTTCCTAGAAAGGAAGTGTCGCATTTACATTCATTTGAAGTATATGCGAGGTATACATGACACTTCGCAAAGAATATTATATCTTATTATGAAACATAGAAATGAGATGCGATATGGCGTTTTAAGAAGCATTAGAAATCTATTGCTGCGATACGTAGCTATCTGGAAACGCTATCTTCTAGCAAGGAGGAGTCGCATTTACATTCTTTTGAAGTGAATTCGTGGTATACATGACACTTCGCAACGAATATTTTATCTTATCATGAAACATAGAAATGAGATGCGATACGCCTATTTAAGAAGCATTAGAATTCTACTGCTTCGATACGTAGACATCTGCCAACGCTCTCTCCTAGGAAGTAAGTGGCGCATTTACATTCACTTTAAGTGTATGCGAGGTATACATGACACTTCGCAATGAATATAATATCTCTTCATGAAACATAGAAATGGGATGCGATACCTTGAATTTATGAAGATTTAGAACTCTGCTGCTACGATACGTAGACATCCGGAAACGCTATTTCCAAGCAAGGAAGTGTCTCATTTACATACTTTTTAGGTGAAGACGAGGTATACATAACACTTAGCAGTGACTATTATGTCTTACCATGGAACATAGAAATGAGATGCGATATCGCGTTTTAAGAAGCATTAGGACACTATTGCTTCGATACGTAGACATCTGCAAACGCTACTTCCTGGCAAGGAAGTGTCGCACTTACATTCTTTGGAGTGAATACGAGGTATACATGACACTTCGCAATGAATATTGTGCCTTATCATGAAACATAGAAATGAGATGCGATATCTCGTTTTAAGAAACATTAGAACTCCATTGCTTCGATTCGTAGATGTCTGCAAACGCTACGTCCTAGCGAGAAAGTATCGCATTTACACTCTTTTGAAGTGAATACGAGGTATACATGACACTTCGAAATGAATATTATATCTTATCATGAAACATAGAAATGAGATGCGATATCGCGTTTTAAAAAGCACTAGAACTCTATTGCTTCCATACGTAGACATCTGCCATCGCTATATCCTAGCTAGGAAGTGTCGCATTTACATTCATTTGAAGTGAATGCGAGGTATACACGACACTTCCCAATCATTATTGTATCTTATCGTGAAACATAGAAATGAGATGCGATTTCGCGTTTTAAGAAGCATTAGAACTCTATTGCTACGATGCGTAGACATCTGCAAACGATATTTCCTAGCAAGGAAGTGTCGCATTTACATTCTTTTGAAGAGAATGCGAGGTATACATAACAGTCCATAATGAATATTATATCTTATCATGAAACATAGAAATGAGATGCGATATCGCGATTTAAGGAGCATTAGATCTCTAAAGCTACGATACGTAGACATCAGGAAACGCTATTTCCTTGCAGGGAAGTGTCGCATTCACATGCTTTTGAAGTGAATATGAGGTATACATGACACGTCGCTATGAATACTATACCTTATCATGAAACATAGAAATGAGATGCGATATCGCGTTTTGAGAAGTATTAGAACTCTATTCCTACGATACGTAGACATCTGCAAACGCTATTTCCTAGCATGGAAGTGTCGCATTTACATTCTTTTGAGGTGAATACGAGGTATACATGACACTGAACAATGTCTATTATATCTTATCGTGAAACATAGAAATGAGATGCGATATAGCAATTTAAGAAGCATTAGAACTCCATTGCATTGTTACGTAGACATCTCCAAACGCTATTTCCTAGCAAGGAAGTGTCGCATTTACATTCATTTGAAGCGTATGCGAGGTACACAATACAATTCGCAATGAATATTATATCTTACCATGAAACATTGAATTGAGATGCGATATCTCGTTTTAAGAAGTACTAGAACACTGTTGCTTCGATACGTAGAAATCTGCCATCGCTATATCCTAGCAAGGATGTGTCGCATTTATATTCATTTGAGGTGTACGCGAGGCATACTTATCACTGCACAATGAATACTGTATCTTATCATGATGCATACAAATGAGATGCGATATCGCGATTTAAGAAGCATTAGATCTCTATTGCTTCGATACGGAGACATATGCAAACGCATCGTTCTAGCAAGGAAGTGCCGCATTTACATTCTTTTGAAGTGTAGACGAGATATACATAACACTTCGCATTGTATACTATATCTTATCATGAACCATAGAAATGAGATGCGATATCGCGTTTTAAGAAGCATTAGAACTCTATTGCATCGAAGCGTAGACATCGGGAAACGTAGTTTCCTAGAAAGGAAGTGTCGCATTTACATTCATTTGAAGTATATGCGAGGTATACATGACACTTCGCAAAGAATATTATATCTTATTATGAAACATAGAAATGAGATGCGATATGGCGTTTTAAGAAGCATTAGAAATCTATTGCTGCGATACGTAGCTATCTGGAAACGCTATCTTCTAGCAAGGAGGAGTCGCATTTACATTCTTTTGAAGTGAATTCGTGGTATACATGACACTTCGCAACGAATATTTTATCTTATCATGAAACATAGAAATGAGATGCGATACGCCTATTTAAGAAGCATTAGAATTCTACTGCTTCGATACGTAGACATCTGCCAACGCTCTCTCCTAGGAAGTAAGTGGCGCATTTACATTCACTTTAAGTGTATGCGAGGTATACATGACACTTCGCAATGAATATAATATCTCTTCATGAAACATAGAAATGGGATGCGATACCTTGAATTTATGAAGATTTAGAACTCTGCTGCTACGATACGTAGACATCCGGAAACGCTATTTCCAAGCAAGGAAGTGTCTCATTTACATACTTTTTAGGTGAAGACGAGGTATACATAACACTTAGCAGTGACTATTATGTCTTACCATGGAACATAGAAATGAGATGCTATATCGCGTTCTGAGAAGCATTGGAACTCTATTGCTTCGATACGTATACATCTGCAAACGCTATTTCCTAGCAAGGAAGTGCCGCATTGACACCATTTTGAAGTGAATACGAGGTATACATAACACTGCACAATGAATATTATATCTTATCATGAGCCATAGAAATGAGATGCGATATCGCTATTTAAGAAGCATTAGAACTCCCTTGCTTCGATACGTAGACACCTGCAAACGTTATTTCCTAGCAAGATGGTGTCGCATTTACATTCTTTTGAGGTGAATATGAGGTATACATAACCCTCCTCAATGAATATTATATCTTATCATGATACATGGAAATGAGATTCGATCTCGCGATATAAGAAGCATTAGAACTTTATTGCTTCGGTACGTAGATATCTGCAAACGCTATTTCCTAGCAAGGAAGTGTCGCATTGACATTGTTTTGAATTGAATACAAGGTATACATGCCACTTCGCAATGAATATTATATCTTATCGTGAAACATAGAAATGAGATGCGGTATCGCGTTTTGAGAAGCATTAGAACTCTATTGCTACGATACGTAGACATCTGCAAACGTTATTTCCTAGCAAGGTGGTGTCGCATTTACATTCTTTTGAGGTGAATATGAGGTATACATAACCCTCCTCAATGAATATTATATCTTATCGTGAAACATAGAAATGAGATGCGGTATCGCGTTTTGAGAAGCATTCGAACTCTATTGCTACGATACGTGGACATCTGCAAACGCTATTTCCTAGCACGGAAGTGTCGCATTTACATTTTTTTGAAGCGACTACGAGGTATACATAGCAATCCACAATGAATATTATATCTTATCACGAAATATAGAAATGAGTTGCGATATCGCGATTTAAGAAGCATTAGATCTCTATTGTTTCGATACGTAGACATCTGGAAACGCTATTTCCTAGCAAGGATGTGTCGCGTTTACATTCCTTTTAAGTTTAAGCGAGATATACATAACCCTCCTCAATGAATATTATATTTTATCATGAAACATAGAAATGAGATGCGATATCGCGTTTTAAGAAGCATTAGGACACTATTGCTTCGATACGTAGACATCTGCAAACGCTACTTCCTGGCAAGGAAGTGTCGCACTTACATTCTTTGGAGTGAATACGAGGTATACATGACACTTCGCAATGAATATTGTGCCTTATCATGAAACATAGAAATGAGATGCGATATCTCGTTTTAAGAAACATTAGAACTCCATTGCTTCGATTCGTAGATGTCTGCAAACGCTACGTCCTAGCGAGAAAGTATCGCATTTACACTCTTTTGAAGTGAATACGAGGTATACATGACACTTCGAAATGAATATTATATCTTATCATGAAACATAGAAATGAGATGCGATATCGCGTTTTAAAAAGCACTAGAACTCTATTGCTTCCATACGTAGACATCTGCCATCGCTATATCCTAGCTAGGAAGTGTCGCATTTACATTCATTTGAAGTGAATGCGAGGTATACACGACACTTCCCAATCATTATTGTATCTTATCGTGAAACATAGAAATGAGATGCGATTTCGCGTTTTAAGAAGCATTAGAACTCTATTGCTACGATGCGTAGACATCTGCAAACGATATTTCCTAGCAAGGAAGTGTCGCATTTACATTCTTTTGAAGAGAATGCGAGGTATACATAACAGTCCATAATGAATATTATATCTTATCATGAAACATAGAAATGAGATGCGATATCGCGATTTAAGGAGCATTAGATCTCTAAAGCTACGATACGTAGACATCAGGAAACGCTATTTCCTTGCAGGGAAGTGTCGCATTCACATGCTTTTGAAGTGAATATGAGGTATACATGACACGTCGCTATGAATACTATACCTTATCATGAAACATAGAAATGAGATGCGATATCGCGTTTTGAGAAGTATTAGAACTCTATTCCTACGATACGTAGACATCTGCAAACGCTATTTCCTAGCAAGGAAGTGTCGCCTTTACATTCTTTTTGAGTGAATACGAGGTATACATGACACTTCGCAGTGAATATTATATCGTATCATGATACATAGAAATGAGATGCGGTATCCCGTTTTAAGAAGCATTAGAAGTCTATTGTTTCGATACGTAGACATCTTGAAAAGATATTTCCAAGAAAGGAAGCGTCGCATTTACAATCTTTTGAAGTGAATGCGATGTATAAATAACACTCCACAATGAAAATTATAACTTATCATGAAACATAGAAATGAGATGCGATATCGCGATTTAAGATGCATTAGAACCCTATTGCTTCGATACGTAGACATCTGCAAACGCTACTTCCTAGCAAGGAAGTGTCGCATTTACATTCGTTTGAAGTGAATACGAGGTATACATGTAACTTCGCAATGAATATTATATCTTATCGTGAAACATAGAAATGTGATGCGATATCGCGTTTTGAGAATCATTAGAACACTACTGCTACGATATGTAGATTCCTGCAATCGCTATTTCCTAGCTAGGAAGTGTCGCATTCACATTCTTTTGAAGTGAATACGATGTATACATAACACTCCATAATGAATATTATATCTTACTGTGAAACATAGAAATGAGATGCGATATCAAGTTTTAAGAAGCATTACAACTCTAATGCTACGATGCGTAGACATCTGCAAACGCTATTTCCTAGCAAGGAAGTGTCGCATTTACATTCCTTTGAAGTGGACACGAGGTATACATTACACTTCGCAATGAATATTATATCTTATCATGAAGCATAGAAATGAAGTGCGATATCGCTTTTTAAGTAGCATTAGAATTCTATTGCTACGATACGTAGACATCTGCATACGCTATTTCCTAGCAAGGAAGTGTAGCATTACATTATTTTGAAGTGATTACGAGGTATGCATGACACTTCCCAATGAATATTATATCTTATCATGAAACATAGAAATGAGATGCGATATCGCGTTTTAAAAAGCAATAGAACTCTATTCCTTCGATACGTAGTCATCTACAAACGCTATTTCCTAGCAAGGAAGTGTCGCATTTACTTTCATTTGAAGTGAATACGAAGTATACACGACACTTCGCAATGAATATTATATCTTATCATGAAACGTAGAAATGAGATGCGATATCGCGTTTAAAGAAGCATTAGAAGTCTAATGCTACGATACGTAGACATCTGCAAACGCTATTTCCTAGCAAGAAAGTGACGCATTTACATTCATTTGAAGTGTATGCGAGGAACACATAACACTTCGTAATGAATATTATATCTTTACATGAAACATTGAATTGAGATGCGATATCGCGTTTTAAAAAGCAATAGAACTCTATTCCTTCGATACGTAGTCATCTACAAACGCTATTTCCTAGCAAGGAAGTGTCGCATTTACTTTCATTTGAAGTGAATACGAAGTACACACGACACTTCGCAATGAATATTATATCTTATCATCAAACATAGAAATGAGATGCGATATCCCGTTTCAAGAAGCATTAGAACTCTATTGCTACGATACGTAGACATCTACAAACGCTATTTCCTAGCAAGGAAGTGTCGCATTTATATTCTTTTGAAGTGAATGCGAGGTATACATAACATTGCACAATGAATATTATATATTATCGTGAAACATAGAAATGAGAAGCGACATCGCCATATAAGATGCATTAGAACTTTATTGCTTCGATACGTAGGCATGTGCAAACGCTATTTCCTAGCAAGGACGTGTCGCATTTACATTCATTTGAAGTGAATACGAGGAATACATGAAACTTCGAAATGAATATTAGATCTTATCATGAAACATAGAAATGAGATTCGATATCGCTTTTTGAGAAGCATTAGAACTCTAATGCTACGATACGTAGACATCTACAAACGCTATTTTCTAGCAAGGAAGTGTCGCATTTACATTCTTTTGAGGTGAATACGAGTTAAACATAACACTCCACAATGAATATTATATCTTATCGTAAAACATGGATATGAGATGCGATATCGGGATTTAAGATGCATAGAACAATATTTATTCGATACGTAGACATCTGCAAACGCTATTTCCTAGCAAGGAAGTGTCGCATTTATATTCATTTGAAGTGTATGCGAGGTATACAAGACACTTCGCAATGAATATTATATCTTATCATGAAACATAGAAATGAGATGCGATATCGCGATTTAAGAAGCATTAGGGCTCCAATGCTACGATACGTAGATATCTGCCAACGCTATTTCCTAGCAAGGAGGTGTCGCATTTACATTCTTTTGATGTGAATACTAGGTATACATAACACTCCAGAATGAATGTTATATCTTATCATGAAACACAGAAATGAGATGCGATATCGCGTTTTAAGAAACATTAGAACTCTATTGCTCTGATACGTAGACATCTGCAGACGCTATTTCCTAGCAAGGAAGTGTCGCATTTACATTCTTTTGAAGTGAATACGAGGTATACATAACACCCCACAAAGAATATTATATCATATCATGAAACATAGAAGTGAGATGCGATATCGCGTTTTAAGGAGCACTACATCTCTTTTGCTTCGATACGTAGACATTTGGAAACGCAATTTCCTAGCAAGGAAGTGTGGCATTTACAATCTTTCGAAGTGTAGACGAGGTATACCTAACACTTCGCAAAAAATATTATATCGTATCATGAAACATAGAATTGAGATTCGATATCGCTTTCACAGGGACATTATAACTGTATTGCTTCTATACGTAGACATCTGGAAACGCAATTTCCTAGCAAGGGTGTGCGGTATTTACAATCTTTTGAAGTGCTGACGAGGTACACAAGGAAGTCTGGCATTTACAATCTTCTGAAGTGCAGACGAGGTATACATAACACTTCGCAATGACTATTATATCCTATCATGAAACATAGAAATGAGATGCGATATCGCGTTACAAGAAGCATTAGTACTCTATTGCTTCGATACGTAGACATCTGGAGACGCATTTCCTAGCAAGGAAGTGTCGCGCTTACATTCTTTTGAAGTGAATACGAGGCATACATGACACTTCGCAACGATTATTATATCTTATCATGAAACATAGAAATGTGATGCGATACCGCGATTTAGGAAGCATTAGAACTCTATTGCTTCGATACGTACAGTTCTGGAAACGCTACTTTCTAGGAAGGAAGTGTCGCATATACATTCATTTGAAGTGAATATGAGGAGTACATAACACTACGCAATGAATATTATATCTTATCATGAAACATAGAAATGAGATGCAATATGGCGCTTTTAGAAGCGTTAGAAATCTATTGCAACGATACGCAGACATCTGGAAACGCTATTTCCTAGAAAGGAAGTGTCGCAGTTACATTCATTTGAAGTGAATACGAAGTATACATGACACTCCGCAATGAATATTATATCTTATGCTAAAACAGAAATGAGGTGCGATATCTCGTTTTAAGAAATATTAGAACCCTATTGCTTCGATTCGTAGACATCTGCCAACGCTATTTCCTAGCAAGGAAGTGTCGCATTTGCATTCATTTGAAGTGTATGCAAGGTATACATGACACTTCGCAATGAATATTATATCTTATAATGAAACATAGAAATGAGATGCTATATCTCGTTTTAAGAAGCATTCGAACCCTATTGCTACGATACGTAGACATCTGCAGACGCTATTTTCTAGCAAGGAAGTGTCGCATGTACATTCTTTTGAAGTGAAAACGAGGTATACATAACACTCCACAATGAATATTATATCTTATCAGGAAACATAGAATTGTGATGCGATATCGCGTTTTGGGAAGCAATAGAACTGTAATGATACGATACGTAGATATCGGCAGGCGCTATTTCCCAGCTAGGAAGTGTCGCATTTACATTCATTCGAAGTGTAGACGAGATACACATGACACTGCACAATGAATATTATATCTTATCATGAAACATAGAAATGAGGAGCAATATCCCGTTTTGAGAAGCATTAGAACTCTAATGCTACGATACGTAGACATCGGCGAACGCTATTCCCTTGCAAGGAAGTGTTGCATTTACATTCTTTTGAAGTGAATACGAGGTATACATGACACTTTGCAATGAACATTATATCTTATCATGAAACATAGAAATGTGATGCGATATCGCGTTTTAAGAAGCATTAGAACTCTATTGCTACGTAGCTATCTGCAGAAGCTATTTCCTAGCAAGGAAGTGACGCATTTACATTCTTTTGAAGTGAATACGAGGTATACATAACAGTCCACTATGAATATTATATCTTATCATGTAACATAGAAATGAGATTCGATATGGCTATTTAAAAAGCATTAGAACTCTATTGCTTCGATACGTAGACAACTGCAAACGCTACTTCCTAGCAAGGAAGTGTCGCGTTTACATTCATTTGAAGTGTATGGAGATATACATGACACATCGCATTGATTATTATATCTTATAATGAAACATAGAAATGAAATGCGATATCGCGTTTTAAGAAGCATTAGAACCCTATTGCTATGATACGTAGTCATCTGCAAACGCTATTTCCTAGCAAGGAAGTGTCGCATTTACATTCATTTGAAGTGTATGCGAGGTATAAGTGACACTTCGCAATGAATATTATATCTCATTATGAAACATAGAAATGGGATGCGATATCGGGTTTTAAGAAGCATTAGAAGTCTATTGCTACGATACGTAGACATCTGCAGACACTATTTCCTGGTAAGGAAGTGTCGCTTTTACATTCTTTTGAAGTGAATACGAGGTATACATAACACTCCACAATGAATATTACATCTTATCATACAGCATATAAATGAGGAGCGATTTCGCGTTTTAGGAAGCATTAGAACTCTATTGCTACGATACGTGGACATCTGCAGACGCTATTACCTAGGAAGTATGTGTCGCATTTTCAATCTTTTGAAGCGAATACGAGGTATACATAACAATCCATAATGAATATTATATCTTATCATGAAACATAGAAATGAGATGAGATATGGCGTTTTCAGAAGCATTAGGACTCTATTGCTACAATACGTAGACATCTGCAGACGCTATTTCCTAGCAAGGAAGTGCCGCATTTACTTTCTATTGAAGTGAATACGAGGTATACATAACACTACACATTGAATATTATATCCTATCACGAAACATAGAAATGTGGTGCAATATCGCGATTTAAGAAGCATTAGAACTCTACTGCTTCGATACGCAGACATCTGCAAACGCTAACTCCTAGCAAGGATGTGTCGCCTTTTCATTCTTTTGAATTGAATACGAGGTATACATAACACTGCACAATGAATATTATATCTTATCATGAAACGTAGAAGTGAGATGCAATATCGCGATTTAAGAAGCATTACAAATCTACTGCTTCGATTCGTAGACATCTGCAAACGCTATTTCCTTTCAAGGAAGTGTCTCATTTACATTCATCTGAAGTGTATGCGAGGTATACACGACACTTCGCAATGAATATTACATCTTATCATGAAACATAGAAATGAGATGCTACATCGCGTTTTGAGAAGCATTAGAACCCTAATGCTACGATACGTAGACATCTACAAACGCTATTTTCTAGCAAGGAAGTGTCGCATTTACATTCTTTTGAAGTGAATACGGGGTATACATAACACTGCACAATGAATATTATATCTTATCATGTAGCATAGGAATGTGATGCGATATCGCGATTTAAGAAACATTAGAACTCTATTGCTTCGATACGTAGACATCTGCAAACGCTATTTCCTGGCAAGGTAGTGTCGCATTTACATCCTTTTGAAGTGAATACGTAGTATACATGACACTTCGCAATGAATATTATATCTTATCATGAACATAGAATTGAGATGCGATATTGCGATTTAAGAAGCACCAGTACTCTGTTGCTTCGATACGTAGACAACTGCAAACGCTACTTCCTAGCAAGGAAGTGTCGCACTTACGTTCATTAAAGTGTATACGAGGTATACGTAACACTTCGCAAAGAGTATTATAGCTTATCATGAAGCATAGGAATGAGATGCGATATCGAGTTTCAAGAAGCATTAGAACTCTATTGCTTCGATGCGTAGACATCTGGAAACGCTATCTCCTAGCAAGGAAGTGTCGCATTTACTTTCATTTGAAGTGTAGACGAGGAATACATAACACTTCGTAATGAATATTATATCTTATCATGAAACATAGAAAGGAGATGCGATATCGCGTTTTAAGAAGCATTAGAACACTATTGCTTCGATACGTAGACATCTGGAAACGTAATTTTCTAGGAAGGAAGTGTCGGGTTTACATTCATTTGAAGTGAATGCGAGGTATACATGACACTTCGAAATGAATATTATATCTTATCATGAAACATAGAAATGAGTTGCGATATCTTGTTTTAAGAAGCATTAGAACTCTGCTGCTTCGATACGCAGATATCTGCAAACGCTATTTCCTAGCAAGGAAGTGTCGCATTTACATTCTTTTGATGTGAATACGAGGTGTTCATCACACACCACAATGAATATTATATCTTATCATGAAACAAAGGATTGAGATGCGATATCGCGATTTAAAAAGCATTAGAACCCTATTGCTGCGAAACGTAGATATCTGGGAACGACAGTTAACAGAAAGGAAGTGTCGCATTTACATTCTTTTGAAGTGAATACGAGGTATACATAAAACTCCACAATGAATATTACATCTTATCACGAAACAGAAATGGGATGCGATTTCGCGATTTAAGAAGCATTAGAACTCTATTGCTTCGATACGCAGACATCTGCAAACGCTATTTCCTAGCAAGGAAGTGTCGCATTTACATTCTTTTGAAGTGAATGCGAGATAAACATAACACTCCACAATTAATATTATATCTTAACACGAAACATAGAAATGAGATGCGATATGACGATTTAAGAAGCATTAGAACTCTATTGCTTCGATACGCAGACATCTGCAAACGCTATTTCCAAGCAAGGAAGTGTCGCATTTACATTCTTAGGAAGTGTAGACGAGGTATACATAACACTCCACAATGAATACTATATCTTAGCATGGAGCATAGAAATGAGGAGCGATTTCGCGTTTTAAGAAGCATTAGAACTCTATTGCTTCGATACGTAAACATCCGCAGACGCTATTACCTAGGAAGGAAGTGTCGCATTTACAATCTTTTGAAGTGAATACGAGGTACACATAACACTCCAGAATGAATATTATATCTTATCATGAAACATAGAAATGAGATGCGATATGGCGTTTTCAGAAGCATTAGAACTCTATTGCTACAATACGTAGACATCTGCAGACGCTATTTCCTAGCAAGGAAGTGCCGCATTTACTTTCTATTGAAGTGAATACGAGGTATACATAACACTACACATTGAATATTATATCTTATCACGAAACATAGAAATGTGGTGCAATATCGCGATTTAAGAAGCATTAGAACTCTACTGCTTCGATACGCAGACATCTGCAAACGCTAACTCCTAGCAAGGATATGTCGCCTTTTCATTCTTTTGAAGTGAATACGAGGTATACATAACACTGCACAATGAATATTATATCTTATCATGAAACGTAGAAGTGAGATGCGATATCGCGATTTAAGAAGCATTACAACTCTATTGCTTCGATTCGTAGACATCTGCAAACGCTATTTAATATCAAGGAAGTGTTGCACTTACATTCTTTTGAAGTGATTACGAGGTATACATAACACTCCACAATGTATAATATATCTCATCATGAAACATAGAAATGAGAAGCATATCGCAATTTGAGAAGGATTAGAACTCTATTGCTTCGATACGTAGATATCTGCAAACGCTATTTCCTTTCAAGGAAGTGTCGCATTTACATTCATCTGAAGTGTATGCGAGGTATACACGACACTTCGCAATGAATATTACATCTTATCATGAAACATAGAAATGAGATGCTACATCGCGTTTTGAGAAGCATTAGAACCCTAATGCTACGATACGTAAACATCTACAAATGCTATTTTCTAGCAAGGAAGTGTCGCATTTACATTCTTTTGAAGTGAATACGGGGTATACATAACACTGCACAATGAATATTATATCTTATCATGAAGCATAGGAATGTGATGCGATATCGCGATTTAAGAAACATTAGAACTCTATTGCTTCGATACGTAGACATCTGCAAACGCTATTTCCTGGCAGGGAAGTGTCGCATTTACATTCATTTGAAGTGTAGACGAGATATACATAACACTGCACAATGAATATTATATATTATCATGAAACGTCGAAGTGAAATGCGATATCGCAATTTAGGAAACATTAGGACTCTATTGCTACGATACGTAGACATCTGCAGACGCTATTTCCTAGCAAGGAAGTGTCGCATTTACATTCATTTGAGGTGTATGCGAGGTACACATGACACTTCGCAATGAATATTATATCTTATAATGAAACATAGAAATGAGATGCGGTATCGCGTTTTAAGAAGCATTAGAACCCTATTGCTTCGATACGTAGACATCTGCAAACGCTATTTTCAAGCAAGGAAGTGTAGCATTTACATTCTTTTGAAGTGAATACGAGGTATACATAACACTCCAGAATGAGTATTATATCTTATCATGAAACATAGAAATGAGGTGCGATATCGCGATTTAAGAAGCATTACAACTTTATTGCTTCGACACGTAGCCATCTGAAAGCGCTACTTCCCAGCAAGGAAGTGTCGCATTTACATTCTTTTGAAAGGAATACAAGGTATACATGACACTGCACAATGAATATTATATCCTATCGTAAAACATAGGAATGAGATGCGATACCTCGTTTTAAGAAGCATTAGAACTCTGTTTCTTCGTTCCGCTGACAACTGCCATCGCTATGTCCTAGCAAGGAAGTGTCGTATTTACATTCTTTTGAAGTGAATACGAGGTATACATGACACTTCGCAATGAATATTATATCTTATCATGAAACATAGAAATGAGATGCGAGATCGCGATTTAAGCAGCATTAGAACTCTACTGCTTCGATACGTAGACACCTGCCAATAATATCTCCTAGCAAGAAAGTGTCGCATATACATACTTTTGAAGCCAATACGAGGAATACGTAACACTGCACAATGAATATTATATCTTATCATGAAACATAGAAATGTGATGCGATATCGCGATTTAAGAAGCATTGGAACTCTATTGCTTCGACACGCATACATGTGCAAACGCTACTTCCTAGCAAGGAAGTGTCGTATTTACATTCTTTTGATGTCAGTTCGAAGAATACACGACACTTCGCAATGAATGTTATATCTTATCATAAAACATAGAAATTAGGAGCGATATCTCGTTTTAGGAAGCATTAGAACTCTATTGCTTCGACACGTAGACATCTGCCATCGCTATTCCCTAGGAAGGAACTGTCGCATTTACATTCTTTTGATGTGAATACGAGGTATACATAACACTGCACGATGAATATTATATCTTATCATGAAACATAGTAATGAGATGCGATATCTCGTTTTAAGAAGCATTAGAAATCTATTGCTACTATAAGCAGACATCTGCAAAGCTGTTTAATAGCAAGGAAGTGTCGCACTTACATTCTTTTGAAGTGAATACGAGGTATACGTAACACTCCACAATGAATATCATATCTTACCATGAAACATAGAAATGAGATGCAATAACGCGATTTTAGAAGCATTAGAACTCTATTGCTACGACACGTAGATATCTGCAAACGCTATTTGCAGATATTCCTAGCAAGGAAGATTCGCATTTACATTCTTGTGAGGTGAATACGCGGTATACATGACACTTCGCCATGAATATTATATCTTATCATGAAACATAGAAATGAGATGCGATATCGCGTTTTAAGAAGCATTAGAACTCTAATGCTACGATACGTAGACATCTTCCAAGCGCTATTTCCCAAGAAAGGAAGTGTCGCATTTACATTCATTTGAAGTGTATGCGAGGTATACATGATACATCGCAATTAATAATATATCTTATCATGAAACATAGATATGAGATGCGATATCGCGTATTAAGAAGCATTAGAACTCTACTGCTACGATACGTAGACATCTGCAAACGCTATTTCCTAGCAAGGAAGTGTCGCACTTACATTCATTTGAAGTATATACGAGGTATAAATGACTCTTCGCATTGAATATTATATCTTATCATGAAACGTAGAAATGGGATGCAATATCGCGTTTTGAGAAACATTAGAACTCTAATGATACGATACGTAGACGTCTGCAAACGCTATTTCCTAGCAAGGAAGTGCAGCATTTACATTCATTTGAAGTGTACGCGAGGTATGCAAGACACTTCGCAATGAATATTACATCTTATCATGAAACATATAAATGAGATCCGATATCGCGTTTTGGGAAGCATTAGGACTCTAATGCAACGATACGTAGACATCTGCAAACGCTAATTCCTAGCAAGGAAGTGTCGCATTTACATTCATTTGAAGTGTAGAAGAGATACACATAATACTGCACAAAGAATATTATATATTATCATGAAACATAGAAATGAGATGCGATATCGTGTTTTAAGAATCATTAGAACACTATTGCTACGATACGTAGATATCTGCGGACGCAACTTCCTAGCAAGGAAGTGTCGCATTTACATTCCTTTGAGGTGAATACGAGGTATACATAACCCTCCACAATGAATATTATATCTTATCATGAAACGTAGAAATGAGATGCAATATCGCGTTTCGAGAAGCATTAGAACTCTAATGCTACGATACGTAGACATCTTTCAAACGCAATTTCCTAGAAAGGAAGTGTCGCATTTACATTCTTTGGTAGTGAATTCGAGGTATACATAACACTCCACAATGAATATTATATCTTATCATGAAACGTAGGAATGGGATGCGATATGGCGATTTAAGAAGCATTAGAACCCTATTGCTATTTCCTAGCAAGGAAGTGTCGCATTTACATTCATTTGAAGTGTATGGGAGGTATACAAGACACTTCGCAATGAATATTATATCTTATCATGAAACATAGAAATGAGATGCGATATCGCGTTTTGAGAAGCATTAGAACTCAAATGATAGGATAAGTAGACATCTGCAAACTCTATTTCCTAGCAAGAAAGTGTCGCATTTACATTCATTTGAAGTGTATGCGAGGTATAAATGACACATCGCAATGAATATTATATCTTATCATGAACCATAGAAATGAGATGCGATATCGTGTTTTAAGAAGCATTAGAACACTATAGCTACGATACGTAGATATCTGCAGACGCAACTTCCCAGCAAGGAAGTGTCTCATTTACATTCCTTTGAGGTGAATACGAGGTATACATAACCCTCCACAATGAATGTTATATCTTATCATGAAACGTAGAAATGAGATGCAATATCGCGTTTTGAGAAGCATTAGGACTCTAATGCTACGATACGTAGACATCTGCAAACGCTATTTCCTAGCAAGGAAGTGTCGCATTTACATTCTTTTGAAAGGAATACAAGGTATACATGACACTCCACAATGAATATTATATCTTATCATGATTCATAGAATTGAGATGCGATATCGCGTTCTAAGAAGCATTAGGACTCTAATGCCACGAAACGTAGACATCTGCAAACGCTATTTCCAAGCAAGGAAGAGTCGCATTTATATTCCTTTGAAGTGAGTACGACGTATACATGACACTTTGCAATGAATATTATATCCTACCATGAATCATAGAAATGAAATGCGATATCCCGTTCTAAGAAGCATTAGAACACTACTGCTTCGTAACGTAGTGATCTGCAAACGCTATTTCCTTGGATGGAAGCGACCCATTTACATTCACTTGAAGTGTATGCGAGGTATACGTGACAATTCGCAATGTATATTATATCTTATCATGAAGCATAGAAATGAGATGCGATATCCCGTTTCAAGAAGCATTAGAACTCTATTGCTTCGATACGTAGACGTCTGCAAACGCTATTTCCTAGCAAGGAAGTGTCGCATTTACATTCTTTTGAAGTGAATGCGAGGTATACATAACATTGCACAATGAATATTATTTATTATCATGAAACATAGAAATGAGATGCGATATCGCGTTTTGAGATGCAATAGATATCTAATGCTACGACACGCAGAAATCTGCAAACGCTATTTCCTAGCAAGGAAGTGTCGCATTAACATTCATTCGAATTGTATGCGATGTATATGTGACACTTCGCAATAAATATTATATCTTGTCATGAAACACAGAAATGTGATCTGATAGCGCGTTTTAAGAAGCATTAGAACTCTATTGCTACGATGCGTAGACATCTGCAGACGCTGTTTCCTAGCGGGGAAGTGTCGCATTGTCATTCTTCAGAAGTGAAGACGAGGAATACGTAATACTTCGCAACGAATAATATATCTTACCATGAAACATAGGAATGGGATGCGATATCTCGTTTTAAGAAGTATTAGAACTCTTTTGCTTCGATACGTAGACATCTGCAAACGCTATTTCCTAGCAAGGAAGTGTCTCATTTACATTCATTTGAAGTGTATGCGATGTATACGTGACACTTTGCAATAAATATTATATCTTATAATGAAACGTAGAAATGAGATGCGATATCGCGTTTTGGGATGCAATAAAAATCTAATGCTACGATACGCAGAAATCTGCAAACGCTATTTCCTAGCAAGAAAGTGTCGCATTTACATTCTTTTGAAGTGAATACGAGGTACCCATAACATTTCGCAATGAGTATTATATCTTATCATGAAACATAGAAGTGAGATGCGATATCTCGCTTTATGAAGCATTAGAACCCTATTGCTTCGATACGTAGACATCTGCAAACGCTATCTCCTAGGAAGGAAGTGTCGCATTTACATTCTTTTGAAGTGAATACGAGGTATACATAACACTGCACAATGAATATTATATCTTATCATGAAGCATAGAAATGAGATGCGATATCGCGATTTAAGAAGCATTAGAACACTATTGCTGTGATACGTTGACATCTGCAAACGCTATTTAATTGCAGGGAAGTGTCGCATTTACATTCTTTTGAAGTGTATCCATTGTATAAGTGACTCTCCGCAATGAATATTATATCTAAACATGAAACATAGGAATGAGATGCAGTATACCGTTTTATGAAGCATTAGAACTCTATTGCTTTGATACGTGGACATCTGCAAACGCTAATTCCTTGCTGGGTAGTGTCGCATTTACATTCTATTGAAAGGAATACGAGGTATACATGACACATAGCAATGAATATTATATATTATCATGAAACATAGAAATGAGATGCTATATCGCGTTTTAAGAAGCATCAGAAATCTATATCTACGATACGCAGACATCTGCAATCCGTATCTCCTAGCAAGTAAGTGTCGCCTTTACATTCCTCTGAGGAGAATACGAGGAATACATGACACTTCGCGCAGAATATTATATCTTATCATGAAACATAGAAGTTTGATGCGTTATCGCGATTTAAGAAGCATTAGAACTCTATTGCTACGATACGTAGACACATGCAGACGCTATTTCGTAGCATGGATGTGTCGCAAATACATTCTTTTGGATTGAATACGAGGTAAACATGACACTTCGCAATGAATATTGTAACTTATCATGAAACGCAGAATTGAGGTGCGATATGGCGATTTAAGAAGCATTAGAACTCTATTGCTTCGATACGTAGACATCTGCAAACTCTACTTCCTCGGAAGGAAGTGTCGCAGTTGCATTCTTTTGAAGTGAAAACGAGGCATATATAATACTCCACAATGAATATTATATCTTATCATGAAACATAGAAATGAAGAGCGATTTCGCGTTTTAAGAAGCATTGGAAATCTATTGCTTCGATACACAGACATCTGCAAACGCTACTTCCTAGGAAGGAAGTGTCGCAGTGACATTCTTTTGAAGTGAAAACGAGGTATATATAATCTTCCACAATGAATATTATATCTAATCATGGAACATAGAAATGAGAAGCGATATCACGATTTATGAAGCATTAGAAATCTATTGCTTCGATACGTAGACATCTGCAAACGCTACTTACTCGGAAGGAAGAGTCGCATTTGCATTCTTTTGAAGTGAAAACGAGGCATATATAATACTCCACAATGAATATTATATCTTATCATGAAACATAGAAATGAAGAGCGATTTTGCGTTTTAAGAAGCATTGGAACTCTATTGCTTCGATACGTAGACATCTGCAAACGCTACTTCCTAGGAAGGAAGTGTTGCAATTACATTCTTTTGAAGTGAATACGAGGTTATAATAACACTCCATAATGAATATTATATTTTATCGTAAAACAAAGGAATGAGATGCGATATCTCGTTTTAAGAAGCATTAGAAATCTATTGCTACGATATGTAGACATCGGCAGGCGCTATTTCCTAGCAAGGAAGTGTAGCATTTACTTTCTTTTGAAGTGAATACGAGGTACACATAACACTCCACAATGAATATTATATCTAATGATGAAACATAGAAATGAGATGCGATATCCCGTTTTAAGAAACACTGTACCTCTATTTCTTCGTTACGTAGACATCTGCAAAAGAATATTTCCTCGCACGGAAGTGTCGCATTTACGTTCATTTGAAGTGTATGCGAGATATACATGATACTTCGCAATGAATATTATATTTTAACATGAAACATAGAAATGAGATGCTATATCGGGTTTAAGTAGCATTAGAACTCTATTGCTTCGATACGTAAACATCTGCCATCGCTACTTCCTAGCAAGGAAGTGTCGCATTTACATTCTTTTGTAAGGAATACAAGGTATACATGACACTTCGCAATGAATATTATATCTTATCCTGAAACATAGGAATGAGATGCGATATCGCGCTCTAAGAAGCATTAGAACTCTATTGCTTCGACACGTAGACATCTGCAAACGCTATTTCCCAGCAAGGAAGTGTCGCATTTACATTCCTTCTAAGTGAATACGAGGTATGCCTAACACTCCACAATGAATATTATATCTAATCATGAAATATAGGAATGAGATACGATTTCACGATTTAAGAAGCATTAGAACACTATTGCTTCGATACGTAGACATATGGAAACGCTATTTCCTAGAAGGGAAGTGTCGCATTTACATTCCTTTGAAGACGAGGAATACATAGCACTTCGCAATGAATATTATATCTTATCATGAAACATAGAAATAAGATGCGATATGGCGTTTAGAGAGGCATTATATCTCTAATGATACGCTACGTAGACATCTGCAAACGCTACTTCCTAGTAAGGAAGTGTCGCATTTACATTCTTTTGACGTGGATACGAGGTATAGATAACATTCCACAACGAATATTATATCTTATCATGAAACGTAGAAATGAGAAGCGATATCGCGTTTTAGGAAGCATTAGAACTCCAATACCACGATACGTAGACATATGCAAACGCTATTTCCTAGCAAGAATGTGTCCGACTTACATTCTCTTGAAGTGATTACGAGGAATACATAAAACTTCGCAATGAATAATATATCTTATCATGAAACATAGAAGGGAGATGCGATATCGCAATTTAAGAAGCAATAGAACTCTATTGCTACGATACGTAGACATCTGGAAACGTAATTTCCTAGAAAGAGAGTGTTGCATTTACATTCATTTGAATTGTAGACGAGGAATACATAACACTTCGCTATGAATATTATATCTTATCATGATACATAGAAATGATGTGCGATATCGCGTTATAAGAAGCATTAGAAATCTATTGCTTCGATACGTGGACATCTGCAAACGCTATTTCGTAGCAAGGAAGCCTCGCACTTACATGCTTTTGAAGTGTATACGAGGTATAAGTAACACTTCGCAATGAATATTATATCTTATCATGAAACATATAAATGAGATGCTCTATGGCGTTTTAAGAAGCATTAGAATTCTATTGCTACGATACATAGGCAACTGCAAACGCTATTTCCTAGCAAGGAAGTGTTACACTTACATTCTTTTGAGGTGAATACAAGGTTTACATAACACTCCACAATGAATATTACATCTTATCACGAAACAGAAATGGGATGCGATTTCGCGATTTAAGAAGCATTAGAACACTATTGCTTCGATACGTAGACATCTTGAAACGCTATTTCCTAGCAAGGAAGTATCGCATTTATACTCATTTGAAGTTAATACGTGGTATACACGACAATTCGCAATTAATATAATATCTTATCGTGAAACATAGAAATGAGATGCGACATCTCGTTTTACGAAGCATTAGAACTGTATTGTTTCGATGCGTAGACATCTGGAAACGCTATTTCCTAGCAAGGAAGTGTCGCATTTACATTCTTTTGAAGTGAATACGTGGTATACATGACACTTCGCAATGGATGTTATCTCTTATCATGAAACATAGAAGTGAGATGCATTATCACGTTTTAAGAAGAATTAGAACACTTGCTACGATACGTAGACATCTGCAAACGTTATTTCCTAGCAAGGAAGTGTCGCATTTACATTTTTTTGAAGTGAGTACAGGGTATACATGACACTTCGCAATGAATATTATATCTTATCATGAAACATAGAAATGAGATGTGATATCGCGTTTTGAGAAGCATTAGAACTCTATTGCTACGATACGTAGACTTCTGCATACGCTATTTCCTAGCAAGGAAGTGTCGCATTTACATTTTTCTGAAGTTAATACGAGGTATACATGTAGCTTCGCAATGAATATTATATCTTATCATGAAACATAGAAATGAGATGCGATATGACGTTTTGAGAAGCATTAGAACTCGATGGCTTCAATACGTAGACATCTGCAATCGCTATTTCCTAGCAAGGAAGTGTCGCATTTATATTCATTTGAAGTGTATGCGAGGTATACATAACACTTCGCAATGAAAATTATATGTTATCATGAAACATAGAAATGAGATGCGATATCTCGTTTTAAGAAGCATTATAACAAGCTGGCTACGATACGTAGACATATGCAAACGCTATTCCCTAGCAGGGATCTGTCGCATTTACATTCTTTTGAGGTGAATACGAGGTATACATGATATTGCACAATGAATATTATATATTATCATGAAACATAGAAGTGAGATGCGGTATCGCGATATAAGATGCATTAGAACTTTATTGCTACGATACGTAGACATCTGCAAACGCCATTTCCAAGCAAGGAAGTGTTGCATTTACATTCTTTTGAAGTGAATACGAGGTATACATGTAACTTCGCAGTGAATATTACATCTTATCATGAAACATATATATGAGGTGCGATATTGCGTTCTGAGAAGCATTAGAACTCTATTGCTACGTTTCGTAGACATCTGCAAACGCTATATCCTAGCAAGGACATGTCGCATTTACATTCCTTTGAAGTGAATTCGAGGTATACATAGCAGACCACAATGAATATTATATCTTATCATGAAACATAGACGTGAGGCGCGATATCGCGTTTTAAGAGGCATTAGATCTCTATTGCTGCGATAAGTAGGCATCTGCAAACGCTACTCCCTTGCAAGGATGTGTCGCATTTGCATTCTTTTGAAGTGAATACGAGGTATACATAACACTCGACAATGAATATTGTATCTTATCATGAAGCATATAACTGAGAAGCGGTATCGCGTTTGAAGAAGCATTAGAACTCTATTGCTACGATACGTAGACATCTGCAGACGCTATTTCCTAGCAAGGAAGTGTCGTATTTACATTCATTTGAAATGTATGCGAGGTATACATGACACATCGCAATGAATATTATATCTTATCATGGAGCATAGATATGAGATGCGATATCGCTATTTAAGAAGCATTAGAACTCTCTGCTTCGATACGTAAACATCTGCAAACGCCATTTCCTAGCAAGGACGTGTCGCATTTACATTCTTTTAATGTGAATACGAGGTATAAATAATATTCCACAATGAATATTATATCTTATCATGAAACATAGAAATGGGATGCGATATCGCGATGTAAAAAGCATTAGAACTACATTGCTACGATACGTAGACATCTGCAAACGCTATTTCCTATAGCAAGGAAGTGTCGCATTTACATTCACTCGAAGATCATGAGAGGTATAAGTGATACTTTGCAATGAATATTATATCTTATCATGAATCATAGATGTGAGATGCGACATCGCGTTTTAAGAAGAATTAGAACTCTATTGCTACGATACGTAGATATCAGGAAACGCTGTTTCCTAGCATGGAAGTGTCGCATTTACATTCTATTGAAGTGAATACGACGTATACATAACACTGCATAATGAATATTATATCTTATCATAAAACATAGATGTGAGATGCGATATCGCGTTTTGAGAAGCATTAGAACCCTAATGCTACGATACGTAGATATCTGCAAACGCTATTTCCTAGCAAGGAAGTTTCGCATTTACATTCATTTGAAGTGTATGCGAGGTATACATGACACTTCGCAATGAATATTATATCTAACCATGAATCATAGAAATGAGATGCGATATCCCGTTCTAAGAAGCATTAGAACACTACTGCTTCGAAACGTAGTGATCTGCAAACGCTATTTCCTTGGATGGAAGAGACCCAATTACATTCATTTGAAGTGTATGCGAGGTATAAGTGACACATCGCAGTGATTATTTTATCTTACCATGAAACATATAAATGAAATGCGATATCGCGTTTTTCGAAACATTAGAACCCTATTGCTGCGATATGTAGGCATCTGCAAACGCTATTTCCTAGCAAGGAACTGTCGCACTTACATTCATTTGAAGTGTAACTAAGGTATAGGAAACTCTTCGCAGTGAATATTATATCTTATCATGAAACATAGAAGTAGGATGCAACATCTCGTTTTAAGAAGCAATAGAAACCTATTGCTTCGATACGTAGACATCTGCAAACGCTATTTCCTAGCAAGGATATGTCGCAATTACATTCATTTGAAGTGTACGCGAGGTATACATGACACTTCGCAATGAATATTATATCTTGTTACGAAACATAGAAATGGGATGCGATATCGCGGTTTAAGAAGCTTTAGAACCCTATTGCTTCGATACTGAGACATTTGCATTCGCTAATTCTTAGCAAGGATGTTTCGCATTTACATTCTTTTGAAGCAAATACGAGGTATACATAACATTTCACAATGAATATTATATCTTATCATGAAACATAGAAATGATATGCGATATCTCGTTTTAAGAAGCATTAGAACTCTATTGCTTCGATACGTAGACATCTGCCAACGCTATTTCCGTGCAAGGAAGGGTCGTATTTACATTCTTAGGAAGTGTAGACGAGGTATACATAACACTCCACAATGAATATTATATCTTATCATGAAACATAGAATTGAGGATCGATTCGCGTTTAAGAAGAATTAGAACTCTGTTGCTACGATACGTAGACATCTGCAGACGAATATTTCCTAGCAAGGAAGTGTCGCATTTACATTCTTTTTAAGTGAATACGAGATATACATACCACTTCACAATGAATATTATATCTTATCATGAAACATAGAAATGAGATGCGATATCTCGTTTTAAGAAGCATTAGAACTCTGTTGCTTCGATGCGTAGACATCTACCATCGCTATTTCCTATCAAGGAAGTGTCGCATTTACATACAATTGAAGTGTATGCGAGGTATACAAGACACTTCGCAATGAATATTACATCTTATCATGATTCATAGAAATGAGATGCGATATCTCGTTTTAAGAAGCGCTAGGACTCTATTGCTTCAATACATAGACATCTGGCATCGCTATTTCCTAGCAAGGAAGTGTCTCATTTACACTCATTTGAAGTATATGCGAGGTATACATGACACTCCGCAATGAATATTATATCTTATCTTAAAACGTAGGAATGAAATCCGATATCTCGTTTTAAGAAGCAATGGAACTCTGCTGCTTCGATACGTAGAAATCTGCCATCGCTATATCCTAGCAACGAAGTGTCGCATTTACATTCATTTGAAGTGTATGCGAGGTATACATAACACTGCACAATGAATATTTTATCTTATCATGAAACATAGAAATGAGATGCGATATCGCGATATAAGATGCATTAGAACTTTATTGCTTCGATACGTAGACATCTGCAAACTCTATTTCCTAGCAAGGAATTGCCGCATTTACATTCATTTGAAGTGAATACGAGGAATACATGAAACTTCGCAATGAATATTATATCTTATCATGAAACATAGATATGAGATGACATATCCCGTTTCAAGAAGCATTAGAACTCTATTACTTCGATACGTAGACATTTGCAATCGCTATTTCCCAGGAAGGAAGTGTCGCATTTACATTCATTTGAAGTGTATGCGAGGTATACATAACACTTCGCAATGAATATTATATGTTGTCATGAAACATGGAAATGAGAAGCGATATCTCGTTTTAAGAAGCATTATAACACGCTTGCTACGATACGTAGACATCTGCAAACTCTATTTCCTAGCAAGGAAGTGTCGCATTTACATTCATTTGTAGTGTATGCGATGTATACGTGACACTTCGCAATAAATATTATATCTTATCATGAAACATAGAAATGATATGCGATATTGCATTTTGAGATGCAATAGAAATCTATAGCTACGATACGCAGAAATCTGCAAACGCTATTTCCTAGCAAGGAAGTGTCGCATTTACATTCTTTTGAAGTGAATGCGAGGTATAAATAACATTGCACAATGAATATTATATATTATCATGAAACATGGAAATGAAATGCGATATCGCGATGTAAGATGCATTAGAACTTTTTTGCTTCGATACGTAGATATCTGCAAACTCTATTTCCTAGCAAGGAAGTGTCGCATTTACATTCATTTGAAGTGTATGCGAGGTATACATAACACTTCGCAATGAATATTATATGTTGTCATGAAACATAGAAATGAGATGCGATATCGCGTTTTGAGATGCAATAGAAATCTAATGCTACGATACGCAGAAATCTGCAAACGCTATTTCCTAGCAAGGAAGTGTCGCATTTACATTCTTTTGAAGTGAATGCGAGGTATACATAACATTGCACAATGAATATTATATATCATCATGAAACATAGAAATGAGATGCGATATCGCGATATAAGATGCATTAGAACTTTATTGCTTCGATACGTAGACATCTGCAAACTCTATTTCCTAGCAAGGAATTGTCGCATTTACATTCATTTGAAGCGAATACGAGGAATACATGAAACTTCGCAATGAATATTATATCTTATCATGAAACATAGAAATGAGATTCGATATCTCGTTTTAAGAAGTATTAGAACTCTTTTGCTTCGATACGTAGACATCTGCGAACGCTATTTCCTAGCAAGGAAGTGTCGCATTTACATTCATTTGAAGTGTATGCGATGTATTCCTGACACTTCGCAATGAATATTATATCCTATCACGAAACTTAGAAATGAGATGCGACATCTCGTTTTACGAAGCATTAGAACTGTATTGTTTCGATACGTAGACAACTTGAAACGCTATTTCCAAGCAAGGAAGTGTCGCATTTACATTCTTAGGAAGTGTAGACGAGGTATACACAACACTCCACAATGAATATTATATCTCATCATGATGCATATAAATCAGATGCGATATCGCGTTTTAGGAATCATTAGAACCCTATTGCTACGATACGTAGACATTTGCCAACGCTATTTCCTAGCAAGGAAGTGTCGCATTTACATTCATTTGAAGTGAATACGAGGTATACATGACACTTCGCAATGAATATTATATCTTATCATCAAACATATATATGAGATGCGATATCGCGTTTTGAGAAGCATTAGAACTCTATTGTTTCGGTACGTAGACATCTGACATCGCTATATCCTAGCAAGGAAGTGTCGCATTTACATTCTTTTGAAGTGAATACGAGGTGTACATAACATTGCACAATGAATATTATATATTATCATGAAACATAGATATGAGATGCGATATCGCGATATAAGATGCATTAGAACCCTATTGCTTCGATACGTAGACATCTGCAAACGCTAATTACTAGCAAGGAAGTGCCTCATTTGCATCCATTTGAAGTGTATGCGAGGTATATATGACACTTCGCAATGAATATTATATCTCATCATGAAACATGGAAATGAGATGCGATATCGCGTTTTAAGAAGCGTTAGAAACCTATTTCTACGATATGTAGACATCTGCAAACGCTATTTCCTAGCAAGGAGGTGTCGTATTTACATTCTTTTGAAGTTAGTACGTCGTATACATAACACTGCACAATGAATATTATATCTTGTCATAAAACATAGAAATGAGATGCGATATGCCGATTTAAAAAGCATTAGAACTCTATTGCTACGATACGTAGATATCTGCAGACGCTATTTCCTAGCAAGGAAGTGTCGCATTCACATTCATTTGAAGTGAATACTAGGTATACACAACACTCCACAATGAATATCATATCTTATAATGAAACATAGAAATGAGATGCGATATGACAATTTAAGAAGCATTATATATGTATATATTGCTTGCTAATAATACATTATATATGCATTATATTGCTTCGATACGTATACATCTGCAATCGCTACTTCCAAGCAAGGAAGTGTCGCATTTACATTCATTTGAAGTGTATGCGAGGTATACATAACAATCCACAATGAAAATTATATCTTATCATGAAGCATATAAATGAGGATCGATTTCGCGTTTTAAGAAGCATTAGAACTCCATTGCTACGATATGTAGACATCTGCAAACGCTAATTGCTAGCAAGCAAGAGTCGCATTTTCAATCTTTTGAAGTGAATACGAGGTATACATAACACTCCACAATGAATATTATATCTTATCATGAAACATAGAAATGAGATGCCATATCGCGATTTGAGAAGCATTAGAACTCTATTACTTCGATACGTAGACATCTGCAAGCGCTATTTCCTTTCAAGGAAGTGTCGCATTTACATTCATTTGAAGTGTGTGCGAGGTATACATGGCACTTCGCTATGAATATTACATCTTATCATGAAACATAGAAATGAAATGCGATATCGCGTTTTGAGAAGCATTAGAACACTAATGCTACGATACGTAGACATCTGCAGACTCTATTTCCTAGCAAGGAAGTGTCGCATTTACATTCTTTTGAAGTGAATACGAGGTATACACAACACTCCACAATGAATATTATATCTTATCGTGAAGCATAGAAATGAGGAGCGATTTCGCGTTTTAAGAAGCATTAGAACTCTATTGCTTCGATGCGGAGACATCTGCAATCGCTACTTCCTAGCAAGGAAGTGTCGCATTTACATTCTTTTGAAGCGCATAGGAAGTATACATAACACTCCACAATGAATATTATATCTTATCATGAAACAGAAGTGCGATGCGATATCGCGATATAAGAGGGATTAGAACTCTATTGCTTCGATACGTAGACATCTGCAAATGCTATTTCCTAGCAAGGAAGTGTCGCATTTACATTCAATTGAAGTGTATGCAACTTATACATGACACTTCACAATGAATATTATATATTATCATGAAACATAGAAATGAAATGTGACATGACGAATTCAGGCGCATTAGAAGTCTATTGGTTCGATACGTAGACATCTGCCAACACTACTTCCTAGCAAGGAAGTGTCGCATTTACATTCTTTTGAAGCGCATAGGAAGTATATATAAGACTCCACAATGAATATTATATCTTTTCAGGAAACATAGAAATGAGATGCGTTATCGTGATTTAAAAAGCATTAGAACTCTATTGCTACGATACGTCGACATCTGCAAATGCTATTTCCTAGCAAGGAAGTGTCGCATTACGTTCTTTTGATGTGAATACGAGGTGTACATGACAATTCGCAATGAATATTATATCTTAACGTGGAACATAGGAATGAGATGCGATATCGCGTTTTGAGAAGCATTAGAACCTTACTGCTACGATAGGTATACATCTGCAGACGCTATTTCCTAGGAAGGAAGTGTCGCATTTACATTCTTTTGAAGTGAATACGAGGTATACATGACAATTCGCAATGAATATTATATCTTATCTTGAAACGTAGAAATGCGATGCGATATCGCGTTTTAGGAAGCATTAGAACTCTGGTGCTTCGATACGTAGACATCTGCGAACGCTATTTCCTAGCAAGGAAGTGTCGCATTTACTTTCTTTTTTAGTGTATGCGAGACACTAGTGACACTTCGCAATGAATATTATATCTTATCATGAAACATGGAAATGAGATGCGATATCGCGTTTTGGGAAGCATTAGAACTCTATTCCTACGATACGTAGACATCTGCCAATGCTATTACCTAGGAAGGAAGTGTCACATTTACATTCTTTTGAAGTGAATACGAGGTATACATGACACTTCGCATTGAATATTATCACTTATCATGAACCATAGAAGTGAGATGCGATATCACGTTTTAAGAAGCATTGGAACTCTATTGCTACGATACGTAGACATCTGCAAACGCTATTTCGTAGCACGGAGGTGTCGCACTTACATTCTTTTGAAGTGAATTCGATGTATACATGACACTTCGCAATGAATATTATACCTTATCGTGAAACATAGAAATGAGATGCGACATCTCGTTTTTAGAAGCATTAGAACTCTATTGCTTCGATACGGAGACGTCTGCAAACGCTATTTCCTGGCAAGTATGTGTCGCATTTACGTACATTTGAAGTGTCTGCGTGGTATACATAACACTTCGCAATGAATATTATATCTTATCATGAATCATAGAAATGAGATGCGATATCGCGTTTTGAGAAGCACTAGAACACAGTTTCTGCGATACGTAGACATCTGCGAACGCTATTTCCTAGCAATGAAGTGTCGCATTTACATTCATTTGAAGTGTTTGGCAGGTATAAGTGGCACTTCGCAATGAATATTATATCCTATCATGAAACATAGAAATGAGATGCGATATCGCGATATAAGAATCGCTACAACTCTATTGCTTCGATACGTATACATCTTTTAAACGCATTTTCCTAGCAAGGAAGTGTCGCATTTACATTCTTTTGATGTGAATACGAGGTATACATGACACTGCGCAATGAATATTATACCTTATCATGAAACATAGAAATGAGATGGGAGATCGCGATTTAAGAGGCATCAGAACTCAATAGCTACGATACGTAGACATCTGCAATCGGTATTTCCTAGCAAGGAAGTGTCGCATTTACATTCTTCTGACGTGAATACAAGGTATACATGACACTTCGCAATTAATATTATATCTTATCATGAAACATAGAAATGAGATGCGATATCCCGTTCCAAGAAGCATTAGAGCTCCATTGCTTCGATACATAGGCATCTGCAATCGCTTTTTCCTAGCAAGGTAGTGTCGCATTTACATTCTTTTGAGATGAATACGAGGTATACATAACACACCACAATGAATATTATATCTTATCATGATATCTGCCAACACTATTTCCTAGCAAGGAAGTGCCGCATTTACATTCTTTTGAAGTGTAGACGAGATATACGTAACACTTCGCATTGTATATTATATCTTATCATTAACCATATAAATGAGATGCGATATCGCGTTTTAAGAAGCATTAGAACTCTATTGCTTCGAAACGTAGACATCTGCAATCGCTATTTCCTAGCAAGGAAGTGTCGCATTTACATTCTTCTGACGTGAATACAAGGTATACATGACACTTCGCAATTAATATTATATCTTATCATGAAACATAGAAATGAGATGCGATATCCCGTTCCAAGAAGCATTAGAGCTCTATTGCTTCGATACATAGGCATCTGCAATCGCTTTTTCCTAGCAAGGTAGTGTCGCATTTACATTCTTTTGAGATGAATACGAGGTATACATAACACACCACAATGAATATTATATCTTATCATGATACATAGAAATGAGATGCGATATCGCGGTTTAGGAAGCATTAGAATTCTATTGCTTCGATACATAGACATCTGCCAACGCTATTTCCTAGCAAGGAAGTGTCGCATTTACGTTCTTTTGAAGTGTATGCGTGTTATACATGACACTACGCAATGAATATTATATCTTAACATGAAACATAGAAAGGAGAAACGATATCGCGTTTTAACACATTGCGGACGGGTGACGAGATATCTCGTTTTTAGAAAACTAAACGTTGCGAACGGGTCACCATATATCTAGTTTTCACGTTTTTTTTATTCAGTCGGCAACTGAGCAAGGAGCTGCATATGTTTCTGTTACGTTACGATGGTATCGAAGTCTCTCGCATTCCGAAACCAAAGCGAAACAACTGAATCATTCCTTAAATTTATGAAAAAGCAGTCATTATAGTGTAACGTCCGCCGTACCTCGCGGTACCTCCTTCACCCCCTGGCAGAGCCACACGCATCGCCTGTCGCCACCACAAAGACGAGCTTACCGAGTATACGATCGCCGAGCTAAGGCAGCCACCCCCGCAACCAGGAGTTGGACCACACGACCGCGCTACGACGCGTGCCTTCCAGACAGCTGGAGCACGAGCGAGCCACAGCCTCCGCACGAGGACCATTCCACGTATCAGGAAGAGTCGCCCGCCGTTACGCACCCGTACCCATACTTTGCATATCATTATAATTATAATTAAGCGAATCCTAGAACTTAAGCACACGACACTCCATGTACGCACACGACACAACACACACAACCTAGCATAAGGCGTTTCATGTGTTATTCTAATTTTTAAGATCATAATTAATCCTAATAAGAAGTAAGCGAAGCGCCCGACGCGCGCGGCTCACGCCGAACGCGCTCGCCCTACCACGACCGTCCATCCCACTCTGGGGACCTGCGACTCGCGCGCCGCGCGATCCGAGGAGGTCGCGGGCCCGCGAGCTGATAGTCAGTACGAGTCATCCGCTCCAAGCGAGCGGACCTCCCTCAAATCCAATCTCTAGTTCGAGCCATTCGCTCCAAGCGAGCACTCCTTTATCATAATCCAATCTTACTATTTCAACTTAAACTCTAATTCAATTCAAGTCCTTATTCTAAACTCTAATTATCGTATCCTAGTACTTAGTCAACTTTAGCATAGGGAAGTATCAGTGTAAGCTTAGTTTTATTTAGAATATACTTTATTTTTACCAGTACTACAATTCTCATCATTCTAAATATTCCTTGCCTTATTATTATTATAAATTCATTCATTGCGAAGTCTTCCACGAGTTCACGCGTCTTCAAGAACATTCACAAGCTCCGAACTTTAGTCAAACTTGGTAATCGATCAGTTATAGCCCACCGCCGCTTAGCTGCATCGACCCACAGCGAGGCTAGAGCAAGGACACTCGTCGAATTTCCATATTTCTAGACCGGTAAACTAGAGCGGACCGCCGCCTAGTGGACCCGTATCTGGACTTTTGGAAACCGACTCGAATGCGTCATTCCGGTACAACTAAACGAACTCGTCGCGCGGGAAGGAAGAACTACTTGCGTTCACTTGTGCGCGGATACGTTGGTACAGCCGAGTGCAATACCACTGCAACGTCTCATCTTCCGCCGCACGCCGATCGGACAGCCGTCCCGCACCGCCGCATCCATCGCCGATCCACTTGACCGAGCCGATCCATCCCCGAGGTCAGCCCACCTGGGTACTCGTCCCGCTGACAATCACGCCTCACCGACCGTACGCAGGGATTATACCTGTGGGCGATCCGTGCCGACGACGATACCTGCAACAAGGGTACTAAATATTAGCAGCTGTCAAGACATCAAAGGTAAGGTCATATTTTCTTATCCGCGTTCGTGCCTTTTGATACGTGTTTCGCGAGCCAGAAAGAACCCGGTCTTCGTCGCAATTCCGCGAGCCGAACCGTTCGAGGCTGCGTGTCGCTCCCGGTAAACGATAAGTTTTCGCGACCCGTGACGTGACAATAGCCATTGCCGGCTGATCTGTGCGGATCGTCGTACGTATCGTATCTTATAAAGTGTTTCATTGATCTGCATTTTAGAATTTCAAACTTCGTGTTTTAAAATTGGAAGGTAACAGGTTTTTGAGTACTATCTATATTTTCAATCAACCTGTTACTGATAATGGATAACAAAAATTTATTTTATGAATTAGCCCTCTATAAAAGAAGCGAAATGACGCATAGATGTAATGAAAACAGATATACAGATATATGAACTATATGTATACCATTATTTAAAAATAATAAATGCCCTCTATAAAAGAAGCGAAATGACGCATAGATGTAATGAAAACAGATATACAGATATATGAACTATATGTATACCATTATTTAAAAATACTAAATGCAAATTAAGTAAAATGCGTATCCACTTACTGTCACATGCCAAGCATGTTTTTGGAGCGTTCGAAAATCTGCGATCCGTGAGGGCGCGTTGAACGCGCAGCGCCCCGTCCTCAATGTGTTAAGAAGCATTAGAACTCTATTGCCTCGATAAGTACACATCTGCAAACGCTATATCCTAGCAAGGAAGTGTCGCATTTACATTCATTTGAAGTGTATACGAGGTATACATGACACTTCGCAATGAATATTGTACCTTATCATGAAACATAGAAATAAGATGCGATATCGCGATTTAAGAAGCATTAGAACTCTATTGCTTCGATACGTAGGCGTCTGCAAACGCTATTTCCTAGCAAGGAAGTGTCGCATTTACATTCTTTTGAAGTGAATACGAGGTATACATAACACGCTACAATGAATATTATATCTTATCATGAAACATAGAAATGAAATGCGATATCGCGATTTAAGAAGCATTAGAAATCTATTGCTTCGATACGTAGGCTTCTGCAAACCCTATTTCCTAGCAAGGAAGTGTCGTATTTACATTCTTTTGGAGAGAATACGAGGTATTCATGAGACTCCGCAATGAGTATTATATCTTATCCTAATACACAAGTGAGGTGCTATATCTCGTTTTAAGAAACATTAGAACCCTATTGCTTCGATACTTAGATATTTGCCAACGTTACTTCCTAGGAATGAAGTGTCGCCTTTTAATTCGTTTGAAGTGTATGCGTGGTATGCAAGACCCTTCGCAATGAATATTATATCTTATCATGAAACATAGAAATGAGATGCGTTATCGCGTTTTGAGATGTTTTAGAACTCTAATGCTACGATACGTAGACATCTGCAAACGCTATTTCCTAGCAAGGAAGTGTCCAATTAACATTCATTTGAAATGTAGACGAGGTATACATAGCACTTCGCAATGAATATTGTATCTTATCTTGAAACATAGAAATGAGATGCGACATCGCGTTTTAAGAAGCATTAGAACTCTATTGCTACGATACGTAGACATCTGCCAACGATATTTCCTGGCAAGGAAGTGTGGCGTTTTCATTCTTTTGAAGTGTATGCGAGGTATACGTGACACTTCGCAATGAATATTAGATCTTATCATGAAACATAGAAATGAGATGCGATATCGCGATTTAAGGGGCATTAGAACTCTATTGCTTTGATACGTAGACATCTGCAAACGCTATTTCCTAGCAAGGAAGTGTCGCATTTATATTCATTTGAAGTGTATGCTAGGTATACATGACACTTCGCAATGAATATTATATCTTATCATGAGACATAGAAATGATATGCGATATCGCGTATTAAGGAGCATTAGAAATCTATTGCTTCGATACGTAGATATCTGCAAACGCTATTTCCTAGCTAGGAAGTGTGGCATTTACATTCTTTTGAAGCGAATACGATGTATACATAGCAATCCACAATGAATATTATATCTTATCACGAAACATAGAAATGAAATGCGATATCGCGATTTAAGAAGCATTAGAACTCCATTGCTTCGATACGTAGACATCTGCAAACGCTACTTCCTAGCAAGGAAGTGTGGCGTTTTCATTCTTTTGAAGTGTATGCGAGGTATACATGACACTTCGCAATGAACATTAGATCTTATCATGAAACATAGAAATGAGATGCGATATCGCGTATTAAGGAGCATTAGAACTCTATTGCTTAGATACGGAGATATCTGCAAATGCTATTTCCTAGCAAGGAAGTGTCGCATTTACATTCATTCGAAGTGAATACGAGGTATACATAACCCTGCACAATGATTATTATATCTTATCATGAAACATAGAAGTGAGATGCGATACCGCGATTTAAGAAGCATTAGAATCCTATTGCTTCGATACGTAGACATCTGCAAACGCTCCTTTCTAGCAAGGAGGTCTCGCATTTACATTCTTTTGATGTGAATACGGGGTATACATGACACTTCGCTATTAATATTATATCTTATCATGAAGCATAGAAATGAGATGCGATATCGCGATTTTAGAAGCATTGGAACTCTATTGCTTCGATACGTAGACATCTGCAAGCGCTATTTCCTAGCAAGGAAGTGCCGCATTTACATTCATTTGAAGTGTATGCAAAGTATACAAGACACTTCGCAATGGATATTATCTATTATCACGAAACTTAGTAATGAGATGCGATATCTCGTTTTACGAAGCATTAGAACTGCATTGTTTCGATACGTAGACATCTGGAAACGCTACTTCCTAGCAATGAAGTGTCGCATTTACATTCATTTCAAAGCTATGCGATGTATAAGTGTGAGTACAAGTATAAGTATAAGTAACTTGTTTTAAGAAGCTTTAGAACTCTATTGCTACGGTGCGTAGACATCTACAAACGCTATTTAATAGCAGGGAAGTGTCACATTTACATTCTTTTGAAGTGAATACGAAGTATACATGACACTTCTCAATGAATATTATATGTTGTCTCGAAACATAGAAATGGGATGCGATATCTCGTTTGAAGAAGCATTAGAAATCTATTGCTTCGATTCGTAGACATCTGCAAACGCTACTACCTTGCAAGGAATTGTCACATTTACATTCATTTCAAGGGTATGCGATGTATAAGTGTAAGTACAAATATAAGTATAAGTAACTTGTTTTAAGAAGCTTTAGAACTCTATTCCTACGGTGCGTAGACATCTGCAAACGCTATTTAATAGCAGGGAAGTGTCGCATTTACATTCTTTTGAAGTGATTACGAAGTATACATGACACTTCACAATGAATATTATATGTTATCATGAAACATAGAAATGAGATGCTATATCGCGTTTTAAGAAGCATTAGAACACAATTTCTGCGATACGTAGACATCTGCAAACGCTATTACCTAGATATGAAGTGTCCCATTTACATTCATTTGAAGTGTTTGCGAAGTATACATAACACTTCGCATTGAATATAATATCTTGTCATGAAACATAGAAATGAGATGCGATATCGCGATTTAAGAAGCATTAGAACTCTATTGCTCCGATACGTAAACATCTGGAAACGTAATTTCCTAGAAAGGATGTGTTGCATTTACATTCAATTGAAGTGTAGACAAGGAACACAGAACACTTCGCAATGAATATTATATCTTATCATAAGACATAGAAATGTGATGCGATATCAAGTTTTAAGATGCACGAGATCTCTATTGCTTCGATACGTAGACATCTGCAACACGCTATTTCCCAGCAAGGAAGATACGCATTTACATTCATTTGAAGTGTATGCGAGGCATACATGACACTTCGCAATGAATATTAAATCTTTTCGTGAAAAATTAAAATGAGATGTAATATCGCGTTTTAAGAAGCGTTAGAATTCTATTGCTTCGATACGTAGACATCTGCAAACGCTATTTCGTAGCAAGGAAGTGTCGCATTTACATTCTTTTGAAGCGAGTACGAGGTATACATAGCAATCCACAATGAATATTGTATCTTATCACGAAACATACAAATGAGATGCGATATCGCGTTGGTAGAAGCGCTAGAACTCTAATGCTACGATACGTAGACATCTGCAAACGCTATTTCCTAGCAATGAAGTGTCGCATTTACATTCATTTGAAGTGCATGCGAGGTATAAGTGACACTTCGCAATGATTATTTTATGTTTCCATGAAACATAGAAATGAGATGCGATACTGCGTTTTACGAAACATTAGATCTCTATTGCTACGATACGTAGGCTTCTGCAAACGCTTTTCCCTAGCCAGGAAGTGTCGCATTTACATTCTTTTGAAGTGAGTACGAGGTATACATGTAACTTCGCAATGAATATTATATCTTATCATGAAACATAGAAATGAGATGTGATATCGCGTTTTGAGAACCATTAGAACTCTATTGCTACGATACGTAGATATCTGGAAACACTATTTCCTAGCAAGGTTGTGCCGCATTTACATTCTTTTGAAGTGAATACGAAGTATACACAACACTCCACGTTGAATATTATACCTTATCGCAAAACATATAATTGCTTCGATAGGGAGACATCTGCAATCGCTATTTCCTAGCGAGGAAGTGTCGCATTGACATTCTTTTGAAGTGAATACGAGGTATACATGTAACTTCGCAGTGAATATTATATCTTATCATGAAACATATTTATGAGATGCGATATCGCGTTTTCAGAAGCATTAGAACACTGCTTCTGCGATACGTAGACATCTGCAAACGCTATTTCCTAGAAAGGAAGTGTCGCATTTACATTCTTTTGAAGTTAATACGAGGTATACATGACAGTTCGCAATGAATATTATATATCATCATGAAACATAGAAATGAGGTGCGACATCTCGTTTTAAGAAGCATTAGAACTCTATTGTTTCCATTCTAGTCATTTTGAAACGCTATTTCCTAGCAACGAAGTGTCGCATTTACATTCTTTTGACGTGAATACAGGGTATACATGACACATCGCAATGAATATTATATCTTATCATGAAACATAGAGATTAGATGCGTTATCGCGTTTTAAGAAACATTAGAACTGTATTGCTACGATACGTAAGCATCTGCAAACGCTATTTCCTAGAAAGGAAGTGTCGCATTTACATTCTTTTGAAGTGTATGCGAGGTATACATGACACTTCGCAATGAATATTAGATCTTATCATGAAACATAGAAATGAGATGCGATATCGCGTATTAAGGAGCATTAGAACTCTATTGCTTAGATACGGAGATATCTGCAAATGCTATTTCCTAGCAAGGAAGTGTAGCATTTACATTCATTCGAAGTGAATACGAGGTATACATAACCCTGCGCAATGATTATTATATCTTATCATGAAACATAGAAGTGAGATGCGATACCGCGATTTAAGAAGCATTAGAATCCTATTGCTTCGATACGTAGACATCTGCAAACGCTCCTTTCTAGCAAGGAGGTCTCGCATTTACATTCTTTTGATGTGAATACGGGGTATACATGACACTTCGCTATTAATATTATATCTTATCATGAAGCATAGAAATGAGATGCGATATCGCGATTTTAGAAGCATTGGAACTCTATTGCTTCGATACGTAGACATCTGCAAGCGCTATTTCCTAGCAAGGAAGTGCCGCATTTACATTCATTTGAAGTGTATGCAAAGTATACAAGACACTTCGCAATGGATATTATCTATTATCACGAAACTTAGTAATGAGATGCGATATCTCGTTTTACGAAGCATTAGAACTGCATTGTTTCGATACGTAGACATCTGGAAACGCTACTTCCTAGCAATGAAGTGTCGCATTTACATTCATTTCAAAGCTATGCGATGTATAAGTGTGAGTACAAGTATAAGTATAAGTAACTTGTTTTAAGAAGCTTTAGAACTCTATTGCTACGGTGCGTAGACATCTACAAACGCTATTTAATAGCAGGGAAGTGTCACATTTACATTCTTTTGAAGTGAATACGAAGTATACATGACACTTCTCAATGAATATTATATGTTGTCTCGAAACATAGAAATGGGATGCGATATCTCGTTTGAAGAAGCATTAGAAATCTATTGCTTCGATTCGTAGACATCTGCAAACGCTACTACCTTGCAAGGAATTGTCACATTTACATTCATTTCAAGGGTATGCGATGTATAAGTGTAAGTACAAATATAAGTATAAGTAACTTGTTTTAAGAAGCTTTAGAACTCTATTCCTACGGTGCGTAGACATCTGCAAACGCTATTTAATAGCAGAGAAGTGTCGCATTTACATTCTTTTGAAGTGATTACGAAGTATACATGACACTTCACAATGAATATTATATGTTATCATGAAACATAGAAATGAGATGCTATATCGCGTTTTAAGAAGCATTAGAACACAATTTCTGCGATACGTAGACATCTGCAAACGCTATTACCTAGATATGAAGTGTCCCATTTACATTCATTTGAAGTGTTTGCGAAGTATACATAACACTTCGCATTGAATATAATATCTTGTCATGAAACATAGAAATGAGATGCGATATCGCGATTTAAGAAGCATTAGAACTCTATTGCTCCGATACGTAAACATCTGGAAACGTAATTTCCTAGAAAGGATGTGTTGCATTTACATTCAATTGAAGTGTAGACAAGGAACACAGAACACTTCGCAATGAATATTATATCTTATCATAAGACATAGAAATGTGATGCGATATCAAGTTTTAAGATGCACGAGATCTCTATTGCTTCGATACGTAGACATCTGCAACACGCTATTTCCCAGCAAGGAAGTGTCGCATTTACATTCATTTGAAGTGTATGCGAGGTATACATGACACTTCGCAATGAATATTAAATCTTTTCGTGAAAAATTAAAATGAGATGTAATATCGCGTTTTAAGAAGCGTTAGAATTCTATTGCTTCGATACGTAGACATCTGCAAACGCTATTTCGTAGCAAGGAAGTGTCGCATTTACATTCTTTTGAAGCGAGTACGAGGTATACATAGCAATCCACAATGAATATTGTATCTTATCACGAAACATACAAATGAGATGCGATATCGCGTTGGTAGAAGCGCTAGAACTCTAATGCTACGATACGTAGACATCTGCAAACGCTATTTCCTAGCAATGAAGTGTCGCATTTACATTCATTTGAAGTGCATGCGAGGTATAAGTGACACTTCGCAATGATTATTTTATGTTTCCATGAAACATAGAAATGAGATGCGATACTGCGTTTTACGAAACATTAGATCTCTATTGCTACGATACGTAGGCTTCTGCAAACGCTTTTCCCTAGCCAGGAAGTGTCGCATTTACATTCTTTTGAAGTGAGTACGAGGTATACATGTAACTTCGCAATGAATATTATATCTTATCATGAAACATAGAAATGAGATGTGATATCGCGTTTTGAGAACCATTAGAACTCTATTGCTACGATACGTAGATATCTGGAAACACTATTTCCTAGCAAGGTTGTGCCGCATTTACATTCTTTTGAAGTGAATACGAAGTATACACAACACTCCACGTTGAATATTATACCTTATCGCAAAACATATAATTGCTTCGATAGGGAGACATCTGCAATCGCTATTTCCTAGCGAGGAAGTGTCGCATTGACATTCTTTTGAAGTGAATACGAGGTATACATGTAACTTCGCAGTGAATATTATATCTTATCATGAAACATATTTATGAGATGCGATATCGCGTTTTCAGAAGCATTAGAACACTGCTTCTGCGATACGTAGACATCTGCAAACGCTATTTCCTAGAAAGGAAGTGTCGCATTTACATTCTTTTGAAGTTAATACGAGGTATACATGACAGTTCGCAATGAATATTATATATCATCATGAAACATAGAAATGAGGTGCGACATCTCGTTTTAAGAAGCATTAGAACTCTATTGTTTCCATTCCTAGTCATCTTGAAACGCTATTTTCTAGCAACGAAGTGTCGCATTTACATTCTTTTGAAGTGAATACAGGGTATACATGACACATCGCAATGAATATTATATCTTATCATGAAACATAGAGATTAGATGCGTTATCGCGTTTTAAGAAACATTAGAACTGTATTGCTACGATACGTAAGCATCTGCAAACGCTATTTCCTAGAAAGGAAGTGTCGCATTTACATTCTTTTGAAGTGTATGCGAGGTATACATGACACTTCGCAATGAATATTAGATCTTATCATGAAACATAGAAATGAGATGCGATATCGCGTATTAAGGAGCATTAGAACTCTATTGCTTAGATACGGAGATATCTGCAAATGCTATTTCCTAGCAAGGAAGTGTCGCATTTACATTCATTCGAAGTGAATACGAGGTATACATAACCCTGCACAATGATTATTATATCTTATCATGAAACATAGAAGTGAGATGCGATACCGCGATTTAAGAAGCATTAGAATCCTATTGCTTCGATACGTAGACATCTGCAAACGCTCCTTTCTAGCAAGGAGGTCTCGCATTTACATTCTTTTGATGTGAATACGGGGTATACATGACACTTCGCTATTAATATTATATCTTATCATGAAGCATAGAAATGAGATGCTATATCGCGTTTTAAGAAGCATTAGAACACAATTTCTGCGATACGTAGACATCTGCAAACGCTATTACCTAGATATGAAGTGTCCCATTTACATTCATTTGAAGTGTTTGCGAAGTATACATAACACTTCGCATTGAATATAATATCTTGTCATGAAACATAGAAATGAGATGCGATATCGCGATTTAAGAAGCATTAGAACTCTATTGCTCCGATACGTAAACATCTGGAAACGTAATTTCCTAGAAAGGATGTGTTGCATTTACATTCAATTGAAGTGTAGACAAGGAACACAGAACACTTCGCAATGAATATTATATCTTATCATAAGACATAGAAATGTGATGCGATATCAAGTTTTAAGATGCACGAGATCTCTATTGCTTCGATACGTAGACATCTGCAACACGCTATTTCCCAGCAAGGAAGTGTCGCATTTACATTCATTTGAAGTGTATGCGAGGTATACATGACACTTCGCAATGAATATTAAATCTTTTCGTGAAAAATTAAAATGAGATGTAATATCGCGTTTTAAGAAGCGTTAGAATTCTATTGCTTCGATACGTAGACATCTGCAAACGCTATTTCGTAGCAAGGAAGTGTCGCATTTACATTCTTTTGAAGCGAGTACGAGGTATACATAGCAATCCACAATGAATATTGTATCTTATCACGAAACATACAAATGAGATGCGATATCGCGTTGGTAGAAGCGCTAGAACTCTAATGCTACGATACGTAGACATCTGCAAACGCTATTTCCTAGCAATGAAGTGTCGCATTTACATTCATTTGAAGTGCATGCGAGGTATAAGTGACACTTCGCAATGATTATTTTATGTTTCCATGAAACATAGAAATGAGATGCGATACTGCGTTTTACGAAACATTAGATCTCTATTGCTACGATACGTAGGCTTCTGCAAACGCTTTTCCCTAGCCAGGAAGTGTCGCATTTACATTCTTTTGAAGTGAGTACGAGGTATACATGTAACTTCGCAATGAATATTATATCTTATCATGAAACATAGAAATGAGATGTGATATCGCGTTTTGAGAACCATTAGAACTCTATTGCTACGATACGTAGATATCTGGAAACACTATTTCCTAGCAAGGTTGTGCCGCATTTACATTCTTTTGAAGTGAATACGAAGTATACACAACACTCCACGTTGAATATTATACCTTATCGCAAAACATATAATTGCTTCGATAGGGAGACATCTGCAATCGCTATTTCCTAGCGAGGAAGTGTCGCATTGACATTCTTTTGAAGTGAATACGAGGTATACATGTAACTTCGCAGTGAATATTATATCTTATCATGAAACATATTTATGAGATGCGATATCGCGTTTTCAGAAGCATTAGAACACTGCTTCTGCGATACGTAGACATCTGCAAACGCTATTTCCTAGAAAGGAAGTGTCGCATTTACATTCTTTTGAAGTTAATACGAGGTATACATGACAGTTCGCAATGAATATTATATATCATCATGAAACATAGAAATGAGGTGCGACATCTCGTTTTAAGAAGCATTAGAACTCTATTGTTTCCATTCCTAGTCATCTTGAAACGCTATTTCCTAGCAACGAAGTGTCGCATTTACATTCTTTTGAAGTGAATACAGGGTATACATGACACATCGCAATGAATATTATATCTTATCATGAAACATAGAGATTAGATGCGTTATCGCGTTTTAAGAAACATTAGAACTGTATTGCTACGATACGTAAGCATCTGCAAACGCTATTTCCTAGAAAGGAAGTGTCGCATTTACATTCTTTTGAAGTGTATGCGAGGTATACATGACACTTCGCAATGAATATTAGATCTTATCATGAAACATAGAAATGAGATGCGATATCGCGTATTAAGGAGCATTAGAACTCTATTGCTTAGATACGGAGATATCTGCAAATGCTATTTCCTAGCAAGGAAGTGTCGCATTTACATTCATTCGAAGTGAATACGAGGTATACATAACCCTGCACAATGATTATTATATCTTATCATGAAACATAGAAGTGAGATGCGATACCGCGATTTAAGAAGCATTAGAATCCTATTGCTTCGATACGTAGACATCTGCAAACGCTCCTTTCTAGCAAGGAGGTCTCGCATTTACATTCTTTTGATGTGAATACGGGGTACACATGACACTTCGCTATTAATATTATATCTTATCATGAAGCATAGAAATGAGATGCGATATCGCGATTTTAGAAGCATTGGAACTCTATTGCTTCGATACGTAGACATCTGCAAGCGCTATTTCCTAGCAAGGAAGTGCCGCATTTACATTCATTTGAAGTGTATGCAAAGTATACAAGACACTTCGCAATGGATATTATCTATTATCACGAAACTTAATAATGAGATGCGATATCTCGTTTTACGAAGCATTAGAACTGCATTGTTTCGATACGTAGACATCTGGAAACGCTACTTCCTAGCAATGAAGTGTCGCATTTACATTCATTTCAAAGCTATGCGATGTATAAGTGTGAGTACAAGTATAAGTATAAGTAACTTGTTTTAAGAAGCTTTAGAACTCTATTGCTACGGTGCGTAGACATCTACAAACGCTATTTAATAGCAGGGAAGTGTCACATTTACATTCTTTTGAAGTGAATACGAAGTATACATGACACTTCTCAATGAATATTATATGTTGTCTCGAAACATAGAAATGGGATGCGATATCTCGTTTGAAGAAGCATTAGAAATCTATTGCTTCGATTCGTAGACATCTGCAAACGCTACTACCTTGCAAGGAATTGTCACATTTACATTCATTTCAAGGGTATGCGATGTATAAGTGTAAGTACAAATATAAGTATAAGTAACTTGTTTTAAGAAGCTTTAGAACTCTATTCCTACGGTGCGTAGACATCTGCAAACGCTATTTAATAGCAGGGAAGTGTCGCATTTACATTCTTTTGAAGTGATTAAGAAGTATACATGACACTTCACAATGAATATTATATGTTATCATGAAACATAGAAATGAGATGCTATATCGCGTTTTAAGAAGCATTAGAACACAATTTCTGCGATACGTAGACATCTGCAAACGCTATTACCTAGATATGAAGTGTCCCATTTACATTCAATTGAAGTGTATGCGAGGTATAAGTGACACTTCGCACTGATTATTTTATCTTACCATGAAACATAGAAATGAGGTGCGATATCGCGATTTAAGAAGCATTAGAACTCCATTGCTTCGATACGTAGACATCTGCAAACGCTACTTCCTAGCAAGGAAGTGTGGCATTTTCATTCTTTTGAAGTGTCTGCGAGGTATACATGACACTTCGCAATGAATATTAGATCTTATGATGAAACATAGAAATGAGATGCGATATCGCGATTTAAGAAGCATTAGAACTCTATTGCTTTGATACGTAGATATCTGCAAATGATATTTCCTAGCAAGGAAGTGTCGCACTTACATTCTTTTGAAGTGAACACGAGGTATATATAGCACTCCACAATGAATATTACATCTTATCGTGAAACATAGACGTGAGACGCGATATCGCGATTTAAGAAGCATTAGATCTCTATTGCTACGATATGCAGACATCTGCAAACGCTATTTCCTAGCAAGGATGTGTCGCATTTACATTCTTTTGAAGTGAATATGAGGTGCACATGACACTTCGCAGTGAATATTATATCTTATCATGAAACATAGGAATAAGATGCGACATTTCGTTTTAAGAAGCATTAGAACTCTATTGTTTCGATACGTAGACATCTGGAAACGCGATTTCCCAGCAAGAAAGTGTCGCATTAACATTCTTTTTAAGTGAATGCGAGGTATACATGACATTTCGCAATGAGTATTATAACTTAACGTGAAACATAGAAGTGAAATGCTATATTGCGTTTTAAGAAGCGTTAGAACCCTATTCCTTCGATGCGTAGACATCTGCAAACGCTATTTCCTAGCAATGAAGTGTCACATTTACATTCATTTGAAGTGTATGCGTGGTATACATGACACTTCGCAATGAATATTATATGTCATCATGACACATAGAAATGAGATGCGATATTGCGATTTAAGAAGCATAGGACCTCTATTGCTTCGATACGCAGACATCTGCCAACACTATTTCCTAGCAGGGAAGTGTCGCATTTCGTTTCGTTTGAAGTGACTACGAAGTATACAAACACTGCACGATGAATATTATATCTTATCATGAAACATAGAAATGAGATGCGATATCGCGATTTAACAAGCATTGGAATTCTAATGCTTCGATACGTAGACAACTGCAAACGCAACATCCTAGCAAGGAAGTGTCGCATTTACATTCATTTGAAGTGTTTGCGAAGTATACATAACACTTCGCATTGAATATAATATCTTGTCATGAAACATAGAAATGAGATGCGATATCGCGATTTAAGAAGCATTAGAACTCTATTGCTCCGATACGTAAACATCTGGAAACGTAATTTCCTAGAAAGGATGTGTTGCATTTACATTCAATTGAAGTGTAGACAAGGAACACAGAACACTTCGCAATGAATATTATATCTTATCATAAGACATAGAAATGTGATGCGATATCAAGTTTTAAGATGCACGAGATCTCTATTGCTTCGATACGTAGACATCTGCAACACGCTATTTCCCAGCAAGGAAGTGTCGCATTTACATTCATTTGAAGTGTATGCGAGGTATACATGACACTTCGCAATGAATATTAAATCTTTTCGTGAAAAATTAAAATGAGATGTAATATCGCGTTTTAAGAAGCGTTAGAATTCTATTGCTTCGATACGTAGACATCTGCAAACGCTATTTCGTAGCAAGGGAGTGTCGCATTTACATTCTTTTGAAGCGAGTACGATGTATACATAGCAATCCACAATGAATATTGTATATTATCACGAAACATACAAATGAGATGCGATATCGCGTTGGTAGAAGCGCTAGAACTCTAATGCTACGATACGTAGACATCTGCAAACGCTATTTCCTAGCAATGAAGTGTCGCATTTACATTCATTTGAAGTGCATGCGAGGTATAAGTGACACTTCGAAATGATTATTTTATGTTTCCATGAAACATAGAAATGAGATGCGATACTGCGTTTTACGAAACATTAGATCTCTATTGCTACGATACGTAGGCTTCTGCAAACGCTTTTCCCTAGCCAGGAAGTGTCGCATTTACATTCTTTTGAAGTGAGTACGAGGTATACATGTAACTTCGCAATGAATATTATATCTTATCATGAAACATAGAAATGAGATGTGATATCGCGTTTTGAGAACCATTAGAACTCTATTGCTACGATACGTAGATATCTGGAAACACTATTTCCTAGCAAGGTTGTGCCGCATTTACATTCTTTTGAAGTGAATACGAAGTATACACAACACTCCACGTTGAATATTATACCTTATCGCAAAACATATAATTGCTTCGATAGGGAGACATCTGCAATCGCTATTTCCTAGCGAGGAAGTGTCGCATTGACATTCCTTTGAAGTGAATACGAGGTATACATGTAACTTCGCAGTGAATATTATATCTTATCATGAAACATATTTATGAGATGCGATATCGCGTTTTCAGAAGCATTAGAACACTGCTTCTGCGATACGTAGACATCTGCAAACGCTGTTTCCTAGAAAGGAAGTGTCGCATTTACATTCTTTTGAAGTTAATACGAGGTATACATGACAGTTCGCAATGAATATTATATATCATCATGAAACATAGAAATGAGGTGCGACATCTCGTTTTAAGAAGCATTAGAACTCTATTGTTTCCATTCCTAGTCATCTTGAAACGCTATTTCCTAGCAACGAAGTGTCGCATTTACATTCTTTTGAAGTGAATACAGGGTATACATGACACATCGCAATGAATATTATATCTTATCATGAAACATAGAGATTAGATGCGTTATCGCGTTTTAAGAAACATTAGAACTGTATTGCTACGATACGTAAGCATCTGCAAACGCTATTTCCTAGCAAGGAAGTGTCGCATTTACATTCTTTTGAAGTGAATACGAGGTATACATTACACATCGCAATGAGTATTATATCATATCCTGAAACATAGAAATGAGATGCGATATCGCAAATTAAGAAGCATTAGTACTCTATTGCTTCGATACGTAGACACCTGGAATTGTTATTTCCTAGAAGGGAAGTGTCGCATTTACATTCATTTGAAGTGTAGACGAGGAATACATAACACTTCGCATTGAGTATTATATCTTATCATGAGACATAGAAATGAGATGCGATATCGCGTTTTAAGAAGCATTTGAACTCTATTGCTTCGATGCGTAGACATCTACAGACGCTATTTCCTAGCAAGGAAGTGACGCATTTACATTCATTTGAATTGAATACGATGTATACATGACACTTCGCAGTGAATATTATATCTTATCATGAGACATAGGAATGAGATGCGATATCGCATTTTAAGAAGCATTAGAACTCTATTGCTACGATACGTAAGCATCTGCGAACGCTATTTCCTAGAAAGGAAGTGTCGCATTTACATTCCTTTCAAGTGAATACGAGGTATACATGACACTTCGCAATGAGTATTATATCTTATCATGAAACATGGAAATGAGATGCGATATCGCGTTTTAAGAAGCATTAGAACTCTATTGCTACGATACGTATATATCTGAAACCGCTAATTCCGAGCAAGGAAGTGTCGCATTTACATTCATTCGAAGTGTATGCGAGGTATACATGACACTTCGCAATGAATATTATATCTTATCATGAAACATAGAAATGAGATGCGATATCGCGTTTTGAGAAGCAATAGAACACTAATGCTACGATACCTAGACATCTGCAAACGCTATTTCCTAGCAAGGGAGTGTCGCAATTACATTCTTTTGAAGTGAATACGAGGTTATGACAGCACTCTGCAATGAATATTATATCTTATAATGAAACATAGAAATGAGATGCGATATCGCAATTTAAGCAGCATTAGGAATCTATTGCTTCGATACGTAGACATCTGCAAACGCTATTTCCTAGCAAGGAAGTGTCGCATTTACATTCTTTTGATGTGAATACGAGGTTCACATGACACTCCGCAATGAATATTATATCTTATCATGAAACATAGAAATGAGATGCGATTACGCTATTTAAGAAGCAATAGATCTCTATTGCTTCAATACGTAGACATCTGCCAACGGTATTTCCTAGCAAGGAAGTGTCGCATTTACATTCATTTGAAGTGAATACGAGGTATACATGACACTTGGCATTTAATATTGTATCTTATCATGATACATAGAAATGAGATGCGATATCGTGATTTAAATGGCATTAGAAATCTATTGCTACGATACGTAGACATCTGCAAACGCAATTTCCTAGCATGGAAGTGTCACATTTACAATCTTTCGAAGTGAATACGAGGTACACATAACACTAAACAATGAAAATTATATCTTACCATGAAACATAGAAATGAGATGCGATATCGCGTTCTAAGAAGCGTTGGAACTCCATTGCTTCGCTACGTAGACATCTGGCAACGCTATTTCCTAGGAAGGAAGTGTCGCAGTTACATCCTTTTGATGTCAATACGAGGTATACATAACACTCCACAATGAATATTATATCTTATCTTGAAACGTAGAAATGAGATGCGATACCGCGATTTAAGCAGCATTAGAAATCTATTGCTACGATACGTAGACATCTGCAAACGCTATCAAATAGCAAGGTAGTGCCGCACTTACATTCATTTGAAGTGAATACGAGGTATACATAACACTTCGCAATGATTATTATATCCTATCGTGAAACATAGAAATGAGATGCGATTACGCGATATAAGAAGCACCAGAACTCTATTGCTACGATACGTGGAAATCTGCAAACGCTATTTCCTAGCAAGGAAGTGTCGCATTTACATTCATTTGATATGTATGCGAGGAATACATGACACTTCGCAATGAATATTATATCTTATCACGAAACATAGAAATGAGATGCGATATAAGAAGTATTGGGAATCTATTGCTTCGGTACGTAGACATCTGCAAACGCTACTTCCTAGAAAGGAAGTGTCGCATTTACATTCATTTGAAGTGTATGCGAGGTATACAAGACACGTCGCAATGAGTAATATATCTTATCAAGAAACATATAAATGAGATGCGATATAAGAAGTATTGGGAATCTATTGCTTCGGTACGTAGACATCTGCAAACGCTACTTCCTAGAAAGGAAGTGTCGCATTTACATTCTCTTGAAGCGAATACGAGGTATACATGACACTCCGCAATGAATATTATATCTTATAATGGAACATAGAAATGAGATGCTATATCGCGTTTTAAGATGAATTAGAACTCTATTTCTACGATGCGTAGACATCTGCGGACGCTGTATCCTAGCAAGGAAGTGTCGCATTTACATTCTTTTGAAGTGTAGACGAGATATACATATCACTGCACAATGAACATTATATCTTATCATGAAACATAGAAATGAGATGCGATATCGCGACTTAAGAAGCGTTAGAACGCTATTGCTACGATACGTAGACATCTGCAAACGCTATTTCCTAGCATGGAAGTGTCGCATCTACATTCGTTTGAAGTGTATCTGAGGTATACAAGACACTTCGCATTGAATATTACATCTTATCGTGACACATACAAATGAGATGCGATATCTCGTTTTGAGAAGCATTAAAATCCTAATGCTACGATACGTAGACATGCAAACGCTATCTCCTAGGAAGGAAGTGTCGCATTTACATTCATTTGAAGTGTATGCGAGGTATACATGACACATCGCAAGGAATATTATATCCTATCATGAAACATATAAATGAGATGCGATATCGCGTTTTAAGAAGCATTAGAACTCTATTGCTACGATACGTATATATCTGAAACCGCTAATTCCTAGCAAGGAAGTGCCGCATTTACATTCATTCGAAGTGTATGCGAGGTATACATGACACTTCGCAATGAATATTATATCTTATCATGAAACATAGAAATGAGAAGCGATATTGCGATTTAAGAAGCAGTAGATCTCTATTGCTTCGATACGTAGACATCTGCCATCGCTATTTCCTAGCAAGGAAGTGTCGCATTTACATTCATTTGAAGTGTATGCGAGGTATACAAGACACTTCGCAATGAATATTATATCTTATCATGAAACACAGAAATGATATGCGATATCTCGTTTTAAGAAGCATTAGAACTCTATTGTTTCGATACGCAGTCATCTGCCAACGCTATGACCTAGCAAGGAAGTGTCGCATTTACATTGTTTTGAAGTGAATACGAGGTATACACGACACTTCGCAATGAATATTGTATCTTATCATGAAACATAGACATGAGATGCGATGTCGCGTTTTAAGAAGAATTAGAACTCTATTTCTACGGTACGTAGACATCTGCAGACGCTATTTCCTAGCAAGGAAGTGTCGCATTTACATTCTTTTGAAGTGTAGACGAGATATACATATCACAGCACAATGAATATTATATCTAATCATGAAATATAGAAATGAGATGCGATATCGCGATCTAAGGAGCATTAGAACTCTAATGCTACGATACGTAGACAACTGCAAACGCTATTAGCTTGCAAGGAAGTGTCGCATTCACATTCATTTGAAGTGTATGCGATTTATACAGGACACTTCGCAATGATTATTATATATTATCATGAAACATAGAAATGAGATGTGATATCGCGTTTTGAGAAGCATTAGAACTCTAATGCTACGATACGTAGACATCTGCAAAGGCTATTTCCTAGCAAGGGAGTGTCGCATTTACATTCTTTTGAAGTGAATACGAGGTTATGATAACACTCCACAATGAATATTATATACTTATAATGATACATAGAAATGAGATGCGATGTCGCGTTTTAAGAAGCATTAGAACTCTATTGCTACGATACGTAGACATATGCAGACGCTATTTCCTAGCAAGGGAGTTTCGCACTTACATTCATTTGAATTGTATGCACGGTATACATGAAACTTCGCAATGATTATTATATATTATCATGAAACATAGAAAGGAGATGCGATATCGCATTTTGAGAAGCATTAGAACACAAATCCTACGATACGTAGACATCTGCAAACGCTATTTCCTAGCAATGGAGTGTCGCATTTACATTCTTTTGAAGTGAGGACGAGGTTATGACAACACTCCACAATGAATATTATATACTTATAATGAAACATAGATATGAGATGCGATATCGCGAATTAAGCAGCATTAGGACTCTATTGCTTCGATATGTAGACATCTGCAAACGCTATTTCCTAGCAAGGAATTGTCGCATTTACATTCTCTTGAAGTGAATACGAGGTATACGTAACACTGCACAATGAATATTATATCTTATCATGAAACATAGAAATGATATGCGATATCGCGATTTTAGAAGCATTAGAAATCTATTGTTTCGATACGTAGACATCTGCAAACGCTATTTCCTAGAAAGCAAGTGTCGCATTTACATTGTTTTGAAGTGAATTCGAGGTATACATGACACTTCGTAATGAATATTGTATCTTATCATGAAACATACAAATGAGATGCGATATCGCGTTTTAAGAAGAATTAGAACTCTATTGCTTCGATACGTAGACACCTGCAAACGCTACTTCCTAGCAAGGGAGTGTCGCATTTACATTCTTTTGAAGTGAAGGCGAGGTTATGACAACACTCCACAATGAATATTATATACTTATAATGAAACATAGAAATGAGATGCGTTATCGCGATTTAAGAAGCAGTAGATCTCTATTGCTTCGATACGTAGACATCTGCCAATGCTATTTCCTAGCAAGGAAGTGTCGCATTTACATTCATTTGAAGTGAATACGAGGTATACATGACACTTGGCAATTAATATTGTATCTTATCATGAAACATAGAAAATAAATGCGATATCTCCTTTTAAGAAGCACTAGAACTCTATTGCTTCGATATGTAGTCATCTGCAAACGCTACTTCTTAGCAAGGAAGTGTCGCACTTACATTGTTTTGAAGTGAATACGAGGTATACACGACACTTCGCAATGAATATTGTATCTTATCATGAAACATAGACATGAGATGCGATGTCGCGTTTTAAGAAGAATTAGAACTCTATTTCTACGGTACGTAGACATCTGCAGACGCTATTTCCTAGCAAGGAAGTGTCGCATTTACATTCTTTTGAAGTGTAGACGAGATATACATATCACAGCACAATGAATATTATATCTAATCATGAAATATAGAAATGAGATGCGATATCGCGATCTAAGAAGCATTAGAACTCTAATGCTACGATACGTAGACAACTGCAAACGCTATTAGCTTGCAAGGAAGTGTCGCTTTCACATTCATTTGAAGTGTATGCGATTTATACATGACACTTCGCAATGATTATTATATATTATCATGAAACATAGAAATGAGATGTGATATCGCGTTTTGAGAAGCATTAGAACTCTAATGCTACGATACGTAGACATCTGCAAAGGCTATTTCCTAGCAAGGGAGTGTCGCATTTACATTATTTTGAAGTGAATACGAGGTTATGATAACACTCCACAATGAATATTATATCTTATCATGAAACATAGAAATGAGATGCGATGTCGCGTTTTAAGAAGCATTAGAACTCTATTGCTACGATACGTAGACATATGCAGACGCTATTTCCTAGCAAGGGAGTTTCGCATTTACATTCATTTGAATTGTATGCAAGGTATACATGAAACTTCGCAATGATTATTATATATTATCATGAAACATAGAAAGGAGATGCGATATCGCATTTTGAGAAGCATTAGAACACAAATCCTACGATACGTAGACATCTGCAAACGCTATTTCCTAGCAATGGAGTGTCGCATTTACATACTTTTGAAGTGAGGACGAGGTTATGACAACACTCCACAATGAATATTATATACTTATAATGAAACATAGATATGAGATGCGATATCGCGAATTAAGCAGCATTAGGACTCTATTGCTTCGATATGTAGACATCTGCAAACGCTATTTCCTAGCAAGGAATTGTCGCATTTACATTCTCTTGAAGTGAATACGAGGTATACGTAACACTGCACAATGAATATTATATCTTATCATGAAACATAGAAATGATATGCGATATCGCGATTTTAGAAGCATTAGAAATCTATTGTTTCGATACGTAGACATCTGCAAACGCTATTTCCTAGAAAGCAAGTGTCGCATTTACATTGTTTTGAAGTGAATTCGAGGTATACATGACACTTCGTAATGAATATTGTATCTTATCATGAAACATACAAATGAGATGCGATATCGCGTTTTAAGAAGAATTAGAACTCTATTTCTACGATACGTTGAAATCTGCAGACGCTATTTCCTAGCAAGGAAGTGTCGCATTTACATTCTTTTGAAGTGTAGACGAGATGTACATATCACTGCACAATGAATATTATATCTTATCATGAAACATATAAATGAGATGCGATATCGCGTTTTAAGAAGCATTAGAACTCTATTGCTTCGATACGTAGACACCTGCAAACGCTACTTCCCAGCAAGGGAGTGTCGCATTTACATTCTTTTGAAGTGAAGGCGAGGTTATGACAACACTCCACAATGAATATTATATACTTATAATGAAACATAGAAATGAGATGCGTTATCGCGATTTAAGAAGCAGTAGATCTCTATTGCTTCGATACGTAGACATCTGCCAATGCTATTTCCTAGCAAGGAAGTGTCGCATTTACATTCATTTGAAGTGAATACGAGGTATACATGACACTTGGCAATTAATATTGTATCTTATCATGAAACATAGAAATGAGATGCGATATCGCATTTTAAGAAGAATTAGAACACTATTGCTACGATACGTAGACATCTGCAGACGCTATTTCCTAGCAAGGAAGTGTCGCATTTACATTCTTTTGAAGTGTAGACGAGATATACATAACCCTGCACAATAAATATTATATCTTATCATGAAACATAGAAATGAGATGCCATATCGCGTTTTAAGAAGCATTAGAACTCTATTGCTTCAATACGTAGACATCTGATAACACTATTTCCTAGCAAGGAAGTGTCGCATTTACATTCTTTTGATGTGAATACGAGGTATACATGATACTCCGCAATGAATATTATATCTTATCATGAAACATAGAAATGAGGTGCGATATGGTGATTTAAAAAGCATTAGAACTCTATTGCTACAATACGTAGACATCTGCAAACGCTATCTAAGAGCAAGGAAGTGTCCCATTTACATTCCTTTGAAGTGAATACGAGGTATACATAACACTACACAATGATTACTATATCTTATCATGAAACATAGAAATGAGATGCGACATCGCGTTTTAAGAAGCGTTAGAACTCCACTGCTTCAATACGCACATTTCTGCAAACGCTATTTCCTAGCAAGGAAGTGTCGCATTTACATTCATTTGAAGTGTATGCGAGGTATACATGACACTTAGCAATGAATATTATATCTTATCATGAAACATAGAAATGAGATGCGATATCGCCTTTTAAGGAGCATTAGAACTCTACAGCTACAATACGTAGATATCTGCAGACGCAATTTCCTAGCAAGGAAGTGTCGCATCTACATTCATTTGAAGTGTATGCGAGGTATAGAAGACACTTCGCATTGAATATTACATCTTATCATGACACATACAAATGAGATGCGATATCGCGTTTTGAGAAGCATTAAAATCCTAATGCTACGATACGTAGACATCTGCAAACGCTATTTCCTATGAAGGAAGTGTCGCATTTACATTCATTTGAAGTGTATGCGAGGTATACATGACACATCGCAAGGAATATTATATCTTATCATGAAACATATAAATGAGATGCGATATCACGTTTTGAGAAGCATTAGAACTCTATTTCTTCGATACGTAGACATCTGCAAACGCTATTTCCTAGCAAGGAAGTGTCGCATTTACATTCGTTTGAAGTGTATGCGAGGTATACAAGACACTTCGCAATGAATATTACATCTTATCATGAAACATATAAATGAGATGCGATATCGCGTTTTGAGAAGCAGTAGGACTCTAATGCTACGATACGTAGACATCTGCAAACGCTATTTCCTAGCAAGGAAGTGTCGCATTTACATTCTTTTGAAGTGAATACAGGGTATACATGACACATCGCAATCAATATTATATCTTATCATGAAACATAGAAATGAGATGCGATATCCCGTTTTAAGAATTATTAGAACTCTATTGCTTCGATACGTTGAGATCTGCAAACGCTATTTCCTGGCAAGGAGGTGTCGCATTTACATTCATTTGAATTGTATGCGAGGTATAAGTGACACTTGGTAATGAATATTATATCTTATCATGAGAGATAGAAAGGGGATGCGATATCGCGTTTTAAGAAGCATTAGAACTCTATTGCTACGATACGTAAACATCTGGCAACGCTATTTCCTAGAAGGGATGTGTCGCATTTACATTCTTTTGAAGTGAATACGAGGTATACATAACACTCCACAATGAATATTATATCTTGTCATGAAACATAGAAATGAGATGCGATATCCCGTTTTAGAAAGCATTAGAACCCTATTGCTGTAATACGTAGACATCTGCAAACGCTATTTAATAGCAAGGAAGTGTCGCTATTACATTCTTTTGAAGTGAATACGAAGTATACATAACACTCCAGAATGAATATTATATCTTATCATGAAACACAGAAATGAGATGCCATATCACGATCTAAGAAGCATTAGAACCCTATTGCTGTAATATGTAGAAATCTGGAAACGCTATTTCCTAGCAAGGAAGTGTTGCATTCACTTCCTTTTGGAGTGAATACGAGGTATACATGACACTTCGCAATGAATATTATATCTTATCATGGAACATAGATATGAGATGCGATATCTCGTTTTAAGATGCATTAGAACTCTAATTCTTCGATACGTAGACATCTGGAAAAGCTATTTCCTAGCAAGGAAGAGTCGCATTTACATTCTTTTTAAGTGTAGACGAGGAATACATAACACTACGTAATGAATATTATATCTTATCATGAAACATAGAAATTAGATGCGACATCGCGTTTTAAGAAGCATTAGAACACTATTGCTTCGATACGTAGACATCTGGAAACGTAATTTTCTAGGAAGGAAGTGTCGGGTTTACATTCATTTGAAGTGTGTGCGAGGTATACATGACACTTCGCAATGAATATTATATCTTACCATGAAACATAGAAAATAAATGCGATATCTCCTTTTAAGAAGCACTAGAACTCTATTGCTTCGATATGTAGACATCTGCAAACGCTACTTCTTAGCAAGGAAGTGTCGCATTTACATTCTTTTGATGTGAATACGAGGTATAAACAACACTCCACAATTAATATTATATCCTATCATGAAACATGGAAATGAGATGCGTTATCTCGATTTAAAAGGCATTAGAACACTATTGCTACTATACGTAGACATCCGCAAACGCTATTTAATAGCAAGGAAGTGTCGGATTTACATTCTTTTGAAGTGAATACGTGGTATAAATGACACTTCGCAATGAATGTTATATCTCATCATGAAACATAGAAATGAGATGCGATATCGCGCTTTGAGAAGCATTAGAACACTATTGCTACGATACGTAGGTATCTGGAAACGCTATTTCCCAGCAAGGAAGTGTCGCATTTACATTGTTTTGAAGTGAATACGAGGTATACATGACATTTCGCAATGAATATTATATCTTACCATGAAACATTGAAATGGAATGCGATATCCCGTTTTATGAAGCATTAGAACTCTGTTGCTACGATACGTAGACATCAGAAAACGCTTTTTCCTAGGAAGGAAGTGTCGGATTTACATTCATTTGAAGTGTGTGCGAGGTATAGATGACACTTCGCAATGAATATTATATCTTATCATGAAACATAGGAATGAGATGCGATATCGCGATTTAGGAAGAATTAGAACTCTATTGCTTCGATACGTAGATATCTGCAAACGCATCTTCGTAGTACGGAAGTGTCGCATTTACATTCATTTGATGTGTATCCGAGGTACTGATGACAATTCGCAATGAATATTATATCTCATCATGGGACATAGAAATGAGATGCGATATCGCGTTTTGAGAAGCATTCGAACTCTACTGTTTCGATACGTAGATATCCGCAAACGCTACTGTGACGTCAGGCGTGCCGCCTGCCACCCTCTCAACGCACCACAGCAACCACCCTCACGCGCCTGCACCACCTGCAACACCCAGGCGCAACTCGCCGTCTCTCTCACTCCAGGGGACATACCCTCCGTCTCACTCGCTCCCGCAGAGGTGCTCGCCGTCTCTCTCACTCCAAGGACCTACCCTCCGTCTCACTCGCACCCGCAGAGGTGTTCGCCTTCTCCCTGGCTCCAAGGGCAACACATTCTGTCTCACTCGCACCGAGGACCTCGTGCGTCATCTCGCTCGCACCAAGGACCATGTGCGCTGTCTCGCTCCCACTCAAGGTGCCATCCACCGTCTCACTCTTACCTGCAGGGAAGCTCGCCCTCTCGCTCACTCCAGGGACGTACCAGGTGAATCAACCTCTACGAGATCCGACGACGGGAACCCTCACCGTACAAAGGACTCTACGATTTCACCATCCCAGATCTGCCATGCCCAAAATACTATTTCTAAGATTATTAATTAACATTATATATATACTCCTACATTCTAAGCTCTGTATTCTAAGCTCATAGAATTTACACGACACTACTTCATAACGACTCAAACAACACACATTTTACATTTAAGGCGTAATTTCTAATTTCATACTTGTATCTCTATAATCATAAGAGCGCTAATTAAATAAGCCGCGACGCGCGAGATCGCGACCGCCTCAGCGGCACGCGCCGCTAACCCCACCACGCAACGCCGAGACCCCACTCGGGCGTCCACATACTCCCACCTACGTTCGCACGCGACCGAAGCGCTCCGAGAGTCGAGGAGGTCGCAGACGAATCTTGGGAGACACAGTCAGTCAGTACCGTCAGTACGGTACAGTTCTATCTCGCCTTCGGGCACTTCCAATTCCAAGTCTCTTCCAAGTCGCGCCTTAGGGCCGTCGCGCAGCATCGATGAGGTTCCTAGTTCTAAAGTCTTTGTTCTAATTCCTAATTCATAGTTAACCTAGTCTTAATACTTAGAAATAATTGTTTTTGTACTCTTTGATTTAGAATATACTTTATTATTTTCCTACCACATCAAGTTCTAGTTCATTCCAACTCCATTTCTAAATTCAATTATATTTTAATACAAATTCTTCCAAGTTCGCAAAAACTTGAGTGTTTATAAACGAACTCTTCGCGCCGGGAGGAAGAATTTAATCCATTATCTCGTGCGGAATACGTTGGTGAAACGCCAGAATTCTTCGTTCATCGACGGACGGCGACATTCATCGCAGCTCCACCGTCACAACGCCGATTTCAGCCAGCCGTACGCCGAATCCTCCCCCGAAAACGACACTCAACGATCGCCACATCTGAAAGCAGAAGAGGGAAATCAGCGAAAGGTAAGTAAAATCCCTCCTTACACGCGTTCGCGATTGTTTATGGTGCCCGCGTCTTGCCAGAATCGACGAACCCGGTCATACGCGTTTTATACCAGACCGAATTTTCGATTAAAAGGCTTGTGTCATACAGCATCCAGGGATACGAATAATTTGTTCGCCAGGACGTGACACTACTTCCTAACACGGAAGTGTCGCATTTACATTCATTTGATGTGTATGCGAGGTATACATGCCACTTTGCAATGAATATTATACCTTATCATGAAACATAGAAATGAGATGGGATATCTCGATTTAAGAAGCATTAGAACTCTACTGCATCGATACGTAGACATCTGCAAACGCAACGTCCTAGCAAGGAAGTGTCGCATTTACATTCTTTTGAAGTGAGTACGAGACACTTCGCAATGAAAATTATATCTTATCATGAAACATAGAAATGAGATGCGATGTCTCGATTTAAGAAGCATTGCAACGCTATTGCTTCGATACCTTGACATCTGCAAACGCTACTTCCTAACAAGGAAGTGTCGCATTTACATTCATTTGAAGTGTATGCGATGAATACGTGACACTTCGCAATAAATATTATATCTTATCATGAAACATAGAAATGAGATGCGATATCGCGTTTTGAGATGCAATAGAAATCTAATGCTAAGATACGAAGAAATCGGCAAACGCTATTTTCTAGCAAGGAAGTGTCGCATTTACATTCATTTCAAGTGAATACGAGGAATACATGAAACTTCGCAATGAATATTATATCTTATCATGAAGCATAGAAATGAGATGCGATATCCCGTTTCAAGAAGCATTAGAACTCTATTGCTTCGATACGTAGACATCTGCAATCGCTATTTCCTATCAAGGAAGTGTCGCATTTACATTCATTTGAAGTGTATGCGAGGTATACATGACACTTCGCTATTAACATTATATCTTATCATGAAGCATAGAAATGAAATGCGATATCCCGTTTCAAGAAGCATTAGAACTCTATTGCTTCGATACGTAGACATCTGCAATCGCTATTTCCTAGCAAGGAAGTGTGGCATGTACATTCATTTGAAGTGTAGGTGAGGCATACATAACACTGCACAATGAATATTATATCTTATCACGAGACATAGAAATGAGACGCGATAACGCGTATTAAGAAGCACTAGAACTCTATTGCTACGATACATAGACATTAGCAGACGCTATTTCCTTGCAAGGAAGTGTCGCATTTACATACTTTTGAAGTGAATACGAGGTATACAGAACACTCCACAATGAATATCATATCTCATCACGAAACATAGAAATGAGGAGCGATATCGCTGGTTAAGAAGCGTTAGAACACTATTGCTTCGATACGTAGACATCTGCAAACGCTACTTCCTAGAAAGGAGGTGTCGTATTTACATTCTTTTGAAGTGAATACGAGGTATACATGACGCTCTCAATGAATATTATATCTTATCATAAAACATAGAAATTAGATGCGATATCTCGTTTTAAGAAGCATTAGAACTCTACTGCTACGATACGTAGATCTCTGCCATCGCTATTTCGTAGCAAGGAAGTGTCGCATTTACATTCACTTGAAGTGAATACGAGGAATACATGAAACTTCGCAATGAATGTTATATCTCATCATGAAACACAGTAATGTGATTCGATTTCCCGTTTCAAGATGCATTAGAACTCTATTGCTTCGATACGTAGACATCTGCAATCGCTGTTTCCTACCAAGGAAGTGTCGCATTTACATTCATTTGAAGAGTATGCGAGGTATACATGACAATCCACAATGAATATTATACCTTATCATGAAACATAGATATGAGATTCGATATCGCGATTTAAAAAGCATTAGAACTCTATTGCTACGACACCTAGACATCTGCAAACGCTATTTCCTAGCAAGGAAGTGTCGCAATTACATTCTCTTGAAGTCACTACGAGGTATACATAACACTCCACAATGAATATTATATCTTATCGTGCAACATAGAAATCAAATGCGATATCGCGTTATGAGAAGCATTACAACCCTATTGTTACGATACGTAAACATCTGCAAACGCTATTTCCTAGCAAGGATGTGTCGCATTTACATATATTTGAAGTGAATACGAGGTATACATGACACTTCGCCATGAATATTAAATCTTATCATGAAACATAGAAATGAGATGCGATAACTCGATTTAAGAAGCATTAGAACTCTATTGCTTCGATACGTAGACATCTGCAAACGTTATTTCCCAGCAGGGCAGTGTCGCATTTACATTCATTTGATGTGTATGCGAGGTATACATGACACTTCGCAATTAATAGTAAATCTTATCATGAAACATGGAAATGAGATGCGATATCGCGTTTTAAGAAGCATTAGAACACTATTGCTTCGAAACGTAGACATCTGGAAACGTAGTTTCCTAGAAAGGAAGTGTCGCATTTACATTCATTTGAACTGTAGACGAGGAATACATGACACTTTGTAATGCATATTATATCTTATCATGAAACATAGAAATGTGATGCGATATCGCGATTTAAGAAGCAATAGGACTGTATTGCTTAGATACGTAGACATCTGCAAACGCTATTTCCTAGCAAGGAAGTGTCGCATTTACATTCAATTGAAGTGTATGCGAGGTATACATGACACTTCGCAATGAATATTACATACTATCATGAAACATAGAAATGAGATGCGATATTGCGTTCTCAGAGGCATTAGAACCCTAATGCTACGATACGTAGACGTCTGCAAACGCTATTTCCTAGCAAGGGAGTGTCGCATTTACATTCATTTGAAGTGTATGCGAGATATACATGACACTTCGCAATGATTATTATATATTATCATGAAACATGGAAATGAGATGCGATATCGCGTCTTGAGAAGCATTAGAGCACTAATGCTACGGTACGTAGTCATCTGCAAACGCTACCTCCTGGAAAGGAAGTGTTGCATTTACATTCTTTTGAAGTGAATACGAGGTATACATGTCACTGCACAATGAATATCATGTCTTATCATGAAACATAGAAATGAGATGCGATATCGCTATTTAAGAAGCATTAGAACTCTATTGCTTCGATACGTAGACATCTGCCATCACTATATCCTAGCAAGGAAGTGTCGCTTTTACATTCATTTGAAGTGTATGCGAGGTATACATGCCACTTCGCAATGATTATTATATCTTATCATGAAACATAGAAACGAGATGCGATATCGCCATATAAGAAGCACTAGAACTCTACTGCTACGATACGTAGATATCTGGAGACGCTATTTCCTAGCAAGGAAGTGTCGCATTTACATTCTTTTGAAGTGAATGCGAGGTATACATAACACCCCACAATGAATAACATATCTTATCATGAGACATAGAAATCAAATGCGATATGGCGTTTTAAGAAGCATCAGAACTCCTTTGCTGCAATACGTAGACATCTGCAAGCGCTATTTCTTAGCAAGGAAGTGTCGCATATACATTCATTTGAAGTCAATACGAAGTATACATAACACTGCACAATGTATATTATATCTTATCATGAAACATAGAAATGAGATGAGATATCGCGATTTAAGAAGCATCCGAAATCTATTCCTTCGTTACGTAGACATCTGCAAACGCTACTTCCTAGCAAGATAGTGTCGCATTTACATTCTTTTGAAGTGAATACGTGGTATACATGACAATCCGCGATGAATATTATATCTTATCATGAAACGTAGAAATGATATGAGATATCGCGTTTTAAGAAGCATTAGAACTCTATTGCTACGATGCGTAGACATCTGCAAATGCTATTTGCTAGCAAGGAAGTGTCGCATTATACTCTTTTGAAGTGAATACGTGGTATACATGACAATCCGCAATGAATATTATATCTCATCATAATACATAGAAATGAGATGCGATATCGCGTTTAAAGAAGCATTAGAATTCTGTTGCTTCGATACGTAGACATCTGCCAACACTATTTCCTAGCAAGGAAGTGTCGCATTTACATTCGCTAGAAGTGTACGCGAGTTATACAAGACACTTCGCAATGAATATTATATCTTATTATGAAACATAGGAGTGTGATGCGATATCGCGTTTTAAGAAGCATTAGAACACTATTGCTACGATGCGTAGACATCTGCAAACGCTATTTCCTAGCCAGGAAGTGTTGCACTTACATTCTTTTGAAGTGAATACGAGGAATACATGAAACTTCGCAATGAATATTATATCTTATCGTGAAACATAGAAATGTGATGTGATATCGCGTTTTAAGAAGCATTGGAACTCTATTGCTTCGATGCGTAGACATCTGCAATAGCTACCTCCTAGCAAGGAAGTGTCGCAATTGCATTCATTTGAAGTGTATGCGAGGTAAACATGACACTTCGCAATGAATATTATATCTTATCATGAAACATAGAAATGAGATGCGATATCGCGTTTTAAGAAGCATTAGAACTCTATTGCTATGATGCGTAGACAACAGCAAACGCTATTTCCTAGCAAGGAAGTGTCGCATTTGCATTCTTTTGAAGTGAACACGAGGTATACATACACTTCGCAATGAATATTATATCTTATCATGAAACATAGAAATGAGATGCGATATCGCGTTTTAAGAAGCATTAGAACTCTATTGCTTCGATACGTAGATATCTGCAAACGCATCTTTCTAGTACGGAAGTGTCGCATTTAGATTCATTTGATGTGTATCCGAGGTACTCATGACAATTCGCAATGAATATTATATCTCATCATGAAACATAGAAAAGAGATGCGATATCGCGTTTTGAGAAGCATTAGAACTCTACTGCTTCGATACGTAGATATCTGCAAACGCTACTGTGAGGTCAGGCGTGCCGCCTGCCACCCTCTCAACGCACCACAGCAACCACCCTCACGCGCCAGCACCACAGGCAACTCCCAGGCGCAACTCGCCGTCTCTCTCACTCCAGGGGACATACCCTCCGTCTCACTCGCACCCGCAGAGGTGCTCACCATCTCGCTCGCACCAAGGACCATGTGCGCTGTCTCGCTCCCACTCAAGGAGCCATCCACCGTCTCACTCTTACCTGCAGGGAAACTCGCCCTCTCGCTCACTCCAGGGACGTACCAGGAGATTCAACCTCCACTAGATCCGACGACGGGAACCCTCACCGTACAAAGGACTCTACGATTTCATCATCCCAGATCTGCCATGCCCAAAATACTATTTCTAAGATTATTAATTAACATTATATATATACTCCTATATTCTAAGCTCTGTATTCCTAGCTCATAGAATTTACACGACACTACTTTATAACGACACAAACAACACACATTTTACATTTAAGGCGTAATTTCTAATTTCATACTTGTATCTCTATATTCATAAGTTGCGCTAATTAAGTAGCCCGCGACGCGCGAGGTCGCGACCGCTTCAGCGGCATGCGCCGCTAACCCCACCACGCAACGCCGAGACCCCACTCGGGCGTCCACATACTCCCACCTACGTTCGCACGCGACCGAAGCGCTCCGAGAGTCGAGGAGGTCGCAGACGCATCTTGGGAGACACAGTCAGTCAATACCGTCAGTACGGTACAGTTCTATCTCGCCTTCGGGCACTTCCAATTCCAAGTTTCTTCCAAGTCGCGCCTTAGGGCCGTTGCTCAGCCTCGATGAGGTTCCTAGTTCTAAAGTCTTTGTTCTAATTGCTAATTCATAGTTAACATAGTCTTAATACTTAGAAATAATTGTTCTTGTACTCTTTGATTTAGAATATACTTTATTATTTTTCTACCACATCGAGTTCTAGTTCATTCCAACTCCATTTCTAAATTCAATTATATTTTAATACAAATTCTTCCAAGTTCGTAACAACTTGAATAATAAACGAACTCTTCGCGCCGGGAGGAAGAATTTAACCCATTATCTCGTGCGGAATACGTTGGTGAAACGCCAGTCGTCTTCGTTCATCGACGGACGGCGACATTCATCGCAGCTCCACTGTCACAACGCCGATTTCAGCCAGCAGTACGAAGACTCCTCCCCCGAGAATGACCCTCGACGATCGCCACATCTGAAAGCAGAAGAGGGAAATCAGCGAAAGGTAAGTAAAATCCCTCCTTACACGCGTTCGCGATTGTTTACGGTGCCCGCGTCTTGCCAGAATCGACGAACCCGGTCATACGCGTTTTATACCGGACCGAATTCTCGACTAAAAGGCTTGTGTCATTCAGCCTCCTGGGATACGAATAATATGTTCGCCAGGAAGTGACACTACTTCCTAGCAAGGAAGTGTCGCATTTACATACAATTGAAGTGTTTGCGAGGTATACATGACACTTCGCAATGAATATTATATCTTATCAGGGTACATAGAAATGAGATGCGACATCTCGTATTCAGAAGCATTAGAACACTATTTCTGCGATACGTAGACATCTGCAAACGCTATTTCCTAGCAATGAAGTATCACATTTACATTCATTTGAAGTGAATACGAGGTATACATGACACTTCGCAATGAATATTATATCTTATCATGAAACATAGAAATGAGATGCAATATCTTGTTTTAAGAAGCTTTAGAACACTATTGCTGCGATACGAAGACATATGCAAACGCTATTTCCTAGCATGGATGTGTCGCATTTACATTCTTATGTAGTGAATACGAGGTATACATGACACTTCGCAATGAATATTATATCTTATCATGAAACATAGAAATGAGAAGCGAAATCTTGTCTTAAGGAGCATTATAACACTATTGTTTCGATACGTAGACATCTGCAAACGCTATTTAATAGCCTGGATGTGTCGCATTTACATAATTTTGCAGTGAATACGGGGTATACATAACACTCCAAAATGAATGTTATACCCTATCACGAAACATATAGATGAAATGCGATATCGCGATTTAAGAAGCATTAGAACTCTATTGCTTCGATACGGAGACATCTGCAAACGCTATTTCCTAGCAATGAAGTGTCGCATTTACATTCTTTTGAAGTGAATTCGAGGTATACATGACACTTCGCAATGAATATTACCTCTTATCACGAAACATAGAAGTGAGATGCGATATCACGTTTTAAGAAGCATTAGAACTCTATTGCTACGTTACGTAGACATCTGCAAACGCTATTTCCTAGCGTGGAAGTGTAGCATTTACATTCTTTTGATGTGAATTCGAGGTATACATGACACTTCGCAATGAATATTATATTTTATCATGAAACATAGAAATGAGATGCGATATTTTGTCTTAAGAAGCTTTAGAACTCTATTGCTATGGTGCGTAGACATCTGCAAACGCTATTTAACAGCAGGGAAGTGTCGCATTTACATTCATTTGAAGTGTATGCGAGGTATTCATGACATTACGAAATGAATATTATATCTTATCATGAAATATAGAAATGAGATACGATATCGCGTTTTAACAAGCATTAGACCTCTATTGCTACGATACCTGAACATCTGCAAACGCTATTTCCTAGCGAGGAAGTGTCGCATTTACATTCCCTTGAAGTGTATGCGTGGTATACATGCCACTACGCAATGAATATTATATCTTATCATGAAACATAGAAATGTTATGCGATATCGCGATTTAAGAAGCGTTAGAACTCTATTGCATCGATACGTAGACATCTGCAAACGCTACTTCCTAGCAGGGAAGTGTCGCATTTACATTCATTTGAAGCGAATACGAGATATGCATAACACTGCACAATGAATATTATATCTTATCATGAAACATAGAAATGTTATGCGATATCTCGTTTTCAAGAAGCATTAGAACTCTGTTGCTTCGATACGTAGTCATCTGCAGACGCTATTTCCTAGCAAGGAAGTGTCGCATTTATATTCTTTTGAAGTGAATACGATGTATACATAGCAATCCACAATGAATATTATATCTGATCATGAAAAATAGAAATGAGATGAGTTATGGCGATTTAAGAAGCATTAGTACTCTGTTGCTTCGATATGTAGGCATCTGCAAACACTACTTCCTACTTGCTACTTCCTAGCAAGGAAGTGTCGCATTTACATTCTTTTGAAAGGAATGCGAGGTATACATGACACTTCGCAATGAAAGTTATATCTTATCATGAAACGTAGAAATGAGATGCGATATGACGATTTAAGAAGCATTTGAATTCTATTGCTTCGATACGTAGACATCTGCAAACGCTTTTTCCTAGCAAGGAAGTGTCGCATTTACATTCATTTGAAGTGTATGCGAGGTATACATAACACTTCGCAATGAATATTATATGTTATCATGATACATAGAAATGAGATGCGATATCTCGTTTTAAGAATCATTATGACACGCTTGCTACGATACGTAGACAACTGCAAACGCTATTTCCTAGCAGGGAAGAGTCGCATTTACATTCCACTGAAGTGAATACAAGGTATACATGAAACTTCGCAATGAATATTATATCTTATCATGAAACATAGGTATGAGATGCGATATCGCGTTTTGAGATGCAATAGAAATCTAATGCTACGATACGCAGAAATCTGCAAACGCTATTTCCTTGCGAGGGAGTGTCGCATTTTCATTCTTTTGAAGTGAAAACGAGGTTATGACAACACTCCACGATGAATAGTATATTTTATCATGAAACATAGAAATGAGATGCGATATTGCGATTTCAGAAGCATTAGAATCCTAATGCTCGATACGTAGACATCTGCACACGCTACTTGCTAGCATGGAAGTGTCGCACTTACATTTTTTTGAAAGGAATACGAGGTATACATGACATTTGGCAATGAATATTATATCTTATCATGAAACATAGAAATGTGGTGCGATATGGCGCTCTAAGAAGCATTAGCACACTATTGCCTCGATACGTAGACATCTGCAAACGCTAGTTCCTAGGAGGGAAGTGTCGCATTTACAGTCATTTGAAGTGTAGACGAGATAGCACTGCACAATGAATATTATATCTTATCATGAAACGTAGAAATGAGATGCGATATCCCGTTTCAAGAAGCATTAGAACTCTATTTCTTCGATACGTAGACATCTGCTAACGCTATTTCCTAGGAAGGAAGTGTCGCATTTACATTCTTTTGAAGTGAATACGAGGTATACATGACACTTCGCAATGAATATTATATCTCATCATGACACAGAAATGAGATGCGATATCGCGGTTTAAGAAGCGATAGAACCCCATTGCTACGATACGTAGACATCTGCAAACTCTATTTCCTAGCAAGGAAGTGTCGCATTTACATTCTTTTGAAGTAAATACGAGGTTTACATGACACTTCGCGATGAATATCATATCATCACGAAACATAGAAATAAGATGCGATATCGCGATTTAAGAAGCATTAGAACTCTATTGCTACGATACGAAGACATCTGCAAACGCTATTTCCTAGCATGGAAGTGTCCTATTTACATTCTTTTGAAGTGAATACGAGCTATACATGACACTTCGCAATGAATATTGTATCTTATCATGAAACATAGAAATGAAATGCGAAGTCTCGTTTTAAGAAGCATTAGAACTCTATTGTTTCTATACGTAGACATCTGGAAACGCTATTTCCTAGCAAGGAAGTGTCGCATCTACATTCTTTTGAAGTGAATGCGAGGTACACATAACATTGCACAATGAATATTATATCTTATCATGAAACATAGAAATGAGATGCGATATCCCATTTTAAGAAGCATTAGAAATCTATTGCTTCGATACGTAGACATCTGCATACGCTGCTTCCTAGCAAGGCAGTGTCGCATTTGCATTTTTTTGAAGTGAATACGAGGTATGCATAATACCCCACAATGAATATTATATCTTATCACGAGACATAGAAATGAGATGCGATATCCCGTCTTAAGAAGCGTCAGATCCCTATTGATTCGATACGCAGTCATCTGCAAACACTATTTCAAAGCAAGGGAGTGTCGCATTTGCATTCTTTTGAAGTGAGTACGAGGTATGCGTAATACCCCACAATGAATATTATATCTTATCATGAAACATTGGAATGAGATGCGATATCGCTCTTTAAGAAGCATTAGAACACTATTGCTACGATACGTAGACATCTGGAAAGCTACTTCCTAGCAAGGAAGTGTCGCATTTACATTCTTTTTAAGTGTAGACGAGATATGCATAACCCTCCTCAATGAATATTATGTCCTATCATGAAACATAGAAATGAGATGCGATATCGCGATTTAAGCAGCATTAGAACTCTATTGCTTCGATACGTAGACATCTGCAAACGCTATTTCCTAGCAACGAAGTGTAGCACTTACATTCTTCTGAAGTGAATACCAGGTATACATGACACTTGGCAATTAATATTGTATCTTATCATGAAACATGGAAATGAGATGCGATATCTCGTTTCAAGAAGCATTAGAACCCTGTTGCTTCGATACGTAGACATCTGCCATCGTTATATCCTAGCAAGGAAATGTCGCATTTACATTCATTTGATGTGTAGACGAGATATACATAGCACTGCGCAATGAATATTATATCTTATCATGTAACGTAGAATTGAGGTGCGATATCGCGATTTAAGAAGCATTGGAATACTATTGCTTCGATACGTAGACATCTGCAAACGCTACTTCCTTGCAAGGATGTGTCGCATTTACGTTCTTTTGAAGTGAATACGAAGTATACATGACACTACGCAATGAATAATATATCTTATATTGAATCACAGAAATGAGATGCGACATCGCGTTTTAAGTAGCATCAGAACTCTATTGCTACGATTCGTAGACATCTGCAGACGCTATTTCCTAGCAAGGAAGTGTCGCATTTACATTCTTTTGAAGTGAGTACGTGGTATACATGAAACTTCGCAATGAATATTATTTCTTATCATGAAGCATAGAAATGAGATGCGATATCCCGTTTCAAGAAGCATTAGAACTCTAATGCTTCGATACGTAGACGTCTGCAAACGCTATTTCCTAGCAAGGAAGTGTCGCATTTACATTCTTTTGAAGTGAGTACGTGGTATACATAACACTGCACAATGAATATTATATCTTATCATAAAACATAGAAATGAGATGCGATATGGCGATTTAAGAAGCATTATATATGTATATATTGCTTGCTAATAATACATTATATATGTATTATATTGCTTCGATACGTAGACATCTGCAAACGCTATTTCCTAGCAAGGAAGTGTCGGATTTACATTGTTTTGAAGTGAAAACGAGGTATACATAACACTCCACAATGAATATTATATCTTTTCAGGAAACATAGAAATGAGATGCAGTATCGTGATTTAAAAAGCATTAGAACTCTATTGCTTCGATACCTAGATATCTGCAAACGCTATTTCCTAGCAAGGAAGTGTCCCATTAACATTCATTTGAATTGTAGACGAGGAATACATAGCACTTCGCAATGAATATTGTATCTTATCATGAAACATAGAAATGAGATGCGATATCGCGTTTTAAGAAGCATTAGGACTCTAGAGCTACGATACGTAGACATCTGCAAAGTCTATTTCCTAGCAAGGAAGTGTCGCATTTACATTCATTTGTAGTGAATACGCGGAATACATGAAACTTCGCAATGAATATTACATCTTATCATGAAGCATAGAAATGAGATGCGATATCCCGTTTCAAGAAGCATTAGAACTCTAATGCTTCGATACGTAGACATCAGCAAACGCTATTTCCTTGCAGGGAAGTGTCGCATTCATATGCTTTCGAAGTGAGTATGGGGTATACATGACACGTCGCTATGAATATTATACCTTATCATGAAACATAGAAATGAGATGCGATATCGCGTTTTGAGAAGCATTAGAACTCTATTCCTACGATACGTAGACATCTGCAAACGCTACTTCCTAGCTAGGAAGTGTCGCATTTACATTTTTTTGAAGTGAATACAAGGTATACGTAACACTCCACGATGAATATTATACCTTATCTCGGAACAAAGAAATGACATGCGTTAACGCGATATAAGTAGCATTAGAACTCTATTACTTCGAAACGTAGACACCTGCAAAGGCTATTTCCTAGCCAGGAAGTGTCGCATTTACATTCTTTTGAAGCGAGTACGAGATATACATGACACTTCGCAGTTAATATTATATCTTATCATGAAACATAGAAATGAGATGCGACATCTCGTCGTAAGAAGCATTAGAACCCTATTGCTTCGATATTGAGACATCTGCAAACGCAATTTCCTGGCAAGGAAGTGTCGCATTTATATTCTTTGATGTGAATACGAGTTATACATGTAACTTCACAATGAATATTATATCTTATCATGAAACATAGAAATGTGATGCGATATCGCGTTTTGAGAAGCATTAGAACTCTACTGCTACGATATGTAGATTCCTGCAATCGCTATTTCCTAGCAAGGAAGTGTCGCATTTACATTCTTTTGAAGTGAATACGATGTATACATAACACTCCATAATGAATATTATATCTTATCATGAAACATAGAAATGGGATGCGATATCGCGTTTTGAGAAGCATTAGAACCCTATTGCTTCGATACGTAGACATCTGCTAACGCAATTTCCTAGCAAGGAAGTGTAACATTTACATTCATTTGAAATGTATGCGAGGTATATGTGACACTTCGCAATGAATATTATATCTTGTCATGAAACATAGAAATGAGATGCGATATCGCGATTTAAAAAGCATTAGGAATCTATTGCTACGTTACGTAGACATCTGCAAACGTTATTTAATCGCAAGGAAGTTTCGCATTTACATTCTTCTAAAGTGACTAGGAGGTATACATAACACTCCACAATGAATATTATACCTTATCACGAAACATAGAAATGAAATACGATATCGCGATTTAAGAAGCATTAGATCTCCATTGCTTCGATACAGAGACATCTGCAAACGCTATTTCCTAGCAAGGAAGTATCGCATTTACATTCTTTTGAAGTGAGTACGAGGTATACATAACACTCCACAATGTATATTATATCTTATCATGAAAGGTTGAATTGAAATGCGATATCTAGATTTAAGAAGCATTAGAACTCTATGGCTACGATACGTAAACATCAGCAAACGCTATTTAATAGCAAGGAAGTGTCGCATTTGAATTCTTTTAAAGTGATAACGAGGTATACATAACACTCCACAATGAATATTATACCTTATCACGAAACATAGAAATGAAATGCGATATCGGGTTTTGAGAAGCATTAGAACTCTATTGCTCCGATACGTAGACATCTGGAAACGTAATTTCCTAGAAAGGAAGTGTTGCATTTACATTCATTTGAAGTGTAGACGAGGGATACATAACTCTTCGCAATGAATATTATATCTTCTCATGAAGCATAGATATGGGACGCCACATCGCGTTTTGAGAAGCATTAGAACTCTATTGCTTCGATACGTAGTCATCTGGAAACTCTCTTTCCTAGAAAGGAAGTGTCGCATTTACATACCTTTGAAGTGTAGACATGGAATACATAATACTTCGCAATGAAAATTATATGTTATCATGAAACAAAGAAATGAGGATCGATATCGCGTTTTAAGAAGCATTTGAACCCTATTGCTACGATACGTACACACCAGCAAACGCTACTTCCTAGCAAGGGAGTGTCGCAGTTACATTCTTTTGAAGTGAGTACGAGGTGTACATAACACTCCACAATGAATATTATAGCTTATCATGAGACATAGAAATGAGATGCGATATCGCGCTTTTAGTAGCATTAGAACTCTATTGCAACGATACGGAGACATCTGCAAACGCTACTTGCTTGCAAGGAAGAGTCGCATTTACATTCTTTTGCAGTGAATACGAGGTATACATGACAATTCGCAATGAATATTATATCTTAGCATGAAACGTAGAAATGAGATGCGATATCGCTTTTTAAGAAGCATTAGAACTCTATTGCTACGATACGAAGGCATCTGAAAAGCTACTTCCTAGCAAGGAAGTGTCGCAGTTACATTCTTTTAAAGTGAATACGAGGTATACATGACACTTCGAAATGAATATTATATCTTATCATGAAACATAGAAAAGAGATGCGATATCGCGTTTTAAAAAGCACTAGAACTCTATTGCTTCCATACGTAGACATCTGCCATCGCTATATCCTAGCTAGGAAGTGTCGCATTTACAATCTTTTGAAGTGAATACGAGGTATACATAACACTCCACAATGAATATTATATCTTATCATGAAACACAGAAATGAGATGCGATATGGCGATTTAAGAAGCATTAGAACTCTATTGCTTCGATACGTAGACATCTGCAAACGCTATTTCCTAGCAAGGAAGTGTCGCATTCACATTCTTTTGAAGTGAATACAAGGTATACATGCCACTTCGCAATGAATATTATATCTTATCGTGAAACATAGAAATGAGATGCGGTATCGCGTTTTGAGAAGCATTAAAACTCTATTGCTTCGATACCTAGACATCTACAAACGCTATTTCCTAGCAGGGAAGTGCCTCATTTACATTCATTTGAAGTGTAGACGAGATAAACATAACACTGCACAATGAATATTATATCTTATCATGAAACATAGAAATGAGATGCGATATCGCGACTTAAGGGACAATAGAACCCTATTTCTTCGATACGTAGACATGTGCAAACACTACTTCCTAGCAAGGAAGTGTCGCATTTACATTCTTTTGAAGTGCATACGAAGTATACATGACACTCCGCAATGAATATTATATCTTATCATGAAACATAGAAATGAGATGCGACATCGCTATTAAAGAAGCAGTAGATCTCTATTGCTTCGATACGTAGACATCTGCCAACTCTATTTCCTGGCAAGGAAGTGTCGCAATTACATTCATTTGAAGTGTATGCGAGTTATACAAGACACTTCACAATGAATATTATATCTTATCATGAAACATAGAAATGAGATGCGATATCGCGTGTTGAAAAGATTTAGAACCCTAATGCTACCATACATAGACATCTGCAAACGTTATTTCCTAGCAAAGAAGTGTCGCATTTATATTCTCTTGAGGTGAATACGAGGTATAAATAACACTCCACAGTGAATATTATATCTTATCGTGAGACATAGATATGAGATTCGATCTTGCGATGTAAGAAGCATAAGAATTCTATTGCTACGATACGTAGACATCTGCAAACGCTATTTCCTAGCAAGGAAGTGTCGCATTTACATTCATCTGAAGTGTATGCGAGGTATACATAACACTTCGCAATGAATATTATATCTTATCATGAAGCATAGAAATGAGATGCGATATCATGTTTTGAGAAGCATTAGATCTCTATTGTTTCGATACGTAGACATCTGGAAACGCTATTTCCTAGCAAAGAAGTGTGGCATTTACATTCCTCTGAAGTGAATACGAGGTATTCATGACACTTCGAAATGAATATTATATCTTATCATGAAACATAGAAATGAGATGCAATATAGCGAATTAGGAATCGCTATAACTCTATTGCTACGATACGTAGACATTTGCAAACGCTATTTCCTAGCAAGGAAGTGTCGCATTTACATTCTTTTGATGTGAATACGAGGTATACATGACACTTCGCAATTAATATTATATCTTATCACGAAATATAGAAATGTGATGCTATATCGCGTTTCACGAAGCATTAGAACTCTATTGCTTCGATACGTAGAAAACTGCAAACGCTATTTCCTAGCAAGGAAGTATCCCATTAACATTCATTTGAATTGTAGACGAGGAATACATAGCACTTCGCAATGAATATTGTATCTTATCATGAAACATAGAAATGAGATGCGATATCGCGCTTTAAGGAGCATTAGAACTCTATTGCTACGATACGTCGATATCTGCAGACGCTATTTCCTAGCAAGGAACTGTCGCATTTACATTCTTCTGAAGTGAATACAAGGTATACATGACACTTCGCAATTAATATTATATCTTATCATGAAACATAGAAATGAGATGCGATATCGCTATTCAAGAAGCAATAGATCTCTATTGCTTCAATACGTAGACATCTGCCAACGCTATTTCCTAGCAAGGAAGTGTCGCATTTACATTCTCCTGAAGTGAGTACGAGGTATACATAACACTGCACAATGAATATTATATCTTATCATGAAACATAGAAATGAGATGCCTAATCGCGATTTTAAAAGCATTAGAACTCTATTGCTATGATACATAGGCATCTGCAAACGCTATTTCCTAGCAAGGAAGTGGCGCATTATCATTCTTTTGAAGTGAATACGAGGTATACATAACACTGCACAATGAATATTTTATCTTATCATGAAACATAGAAATGAGATGCGATATCGCGATTTAAGCAGC